>NC_046168.1:54761462-54781462 GCF_011064425.1 Rattus rattus | reverse complement strand
AAGACACTGCCAAATTGATTTCCAAAGTGGTTGTACCAATTTGCACTCCCACCAGCAGTGGAGGAGCGTTCCCCTTGCTCCACATCCTCACCAGCATGTGGTATCTCTTGAGTTTTTGCTCTGAGCCATTCTCATGGGTGTTCCCATGGAACCTCAGAGTTGTTTTGATTTGCATTTCCCTGGTGACTAAGGACATGAAACATTTCCTTAAGTGCTTCTCAGTCATTCAAGATTCCTCTGTTGAGAATTCTGTTTAGCTCTGCGCTCCATTTTTAAATTGGGTTATTTGAGTTGTTGGTGTCTAAATTCTTGAGTTCTTTATAAATTTTGGAGTTTTGATAAAGAAGCCAAAACCATACGATGGAAAAGAGAAAGCATCTTCAACAAATGATGCTGGTCTAACTGGATGTCCACATGTAGAAGAATGAACATAGATCCATATTTATCACCCTGCACAAAACTCAGGTTCAAATGTGATCAAGGAGCTGAACATAAAACCGAATACACAAAATCTCACAGAAGAGAAAGTGGGAAATACCCTTGAGCACATTGGTGCGGGAGACAATTTCCTGAACAGAACACCAATGGCTCAGGCTCTAAGATCACCTATTGTTAAATGGGACCTCATGAAACTGTAAAGCTTCTGTAAGGCATAGGACGTAGTCAATTGGACAAAATGGCAGCCTACAGAATGGGAAAAGACCTTCACTAACCCTACATCTGAGAGAGGGTAAGATCAGGAAGAAGGCAGGAGCTTAAGCAGGTCCTGGGAAGTTCCTCGAAGGGAGATCTCATTTCAAACTCTAAGACAGGCACAGGACGCTTTCTCTGGGGGTGTCGGCAGAGGGCAGCAGTAGGCACAGGACAAGGTGTCAGATGGCCTTTTTCGGGAAGCTCCTCTGTGAATGTGCTTCCTGGACAAGCACCCAGCATGTTCCTAACAGGTAGCCTTTGTCTTCATTAAGGTTACTATTGCTGTGAAGAGACACCGTGACTACAGCAACCCTTATGAAGGAAACCATTTCATGGAGCTGGCTTATAATTCAGAGGTTTAGCCCATTGCCAGCGTTGGTGGCCCATGGGCAGACACAGTGCTGGGGAAGAGCTGAGAGTTCTACACCTTTGATCCCACAAGCAGCAGAGAGTGACTGTGACACACTAGCCAGGCTTGGCTTCTGAGCCCTCAAAGCCTGCAGTGACACACTTCCTCCAACAAGGCCGCGCCTACTCCAACAAGGCCATACTTCTTAATAGAGGTGTTCCCTCTGAGCCTATGGGGGACATTTTATTCAGACTAGCACAGCTGTGATAGGGTGCTTTCTCCTTTAACAGAGCCCAGTGAATAGACTTTAGGAAAGGCGGAGGCAGGAGGTCGGCCATGAAAGATGTAGACACTGATCAACCTCACACTTCGTAGAAGGAGGACCTTAAGATGGACAAACCTCATGGCCGAGTTTGGTTTCTTAGTTGCTGTCATCATGTTGCTTCTTAAGGAAGTCAAGCAGCACCCCCCCCCCAAAGAGCTTATCCTCTTTGCCTGAGTCTGGCATCAGGCTCTGGGGATCCATGGCAGGAGCTTAATTCCCTAATCTACCCGAGAGTCCCCAAACCTTAGTCACTACATTCTACCTTCGAGGGCTTTCCCTTCTTCAATCGCTATGTATATCAGTCGTGGTTCTTCCTTACTCACCTTTAAAGCTTGTCTGAAGCACAGAGGTGTACCACTTCCATGAAGAAACACACTCTCCATGCTGTGAGCACCAGCTACATTACCTGTATGTAGCGACATGGAAATGCCTCACTAGACAACTCCAGTGTGCCGGTGCTGCCACCTCCCAGACCACCGAGTGTGCAGGCTGCATCTGGGGAAATACCACTGACTCTCTTCTGAAATCAGAGTGAAAGGAAGAGCATGGGGGTGTCAACCATAATTGCCTGTCTTCCGAAGTCCTTGTTTAACTGGTCCCATATCTCCAAGGAGCAGGGTGAGGTGACGAAGGTCCTAGCAGGTGATAATTGAATTTGAGGTTTATTCAAGGACAAATGGATATTTCTGAAAGGACTGGGACTGGCATGGGGGTCAGCCTATCCTCAGCTGAACTGCTTACTGCCTACGTCTTAGTCAGGGCAAGAGCAAGGGCAGACTGGCCTGGCTTTGTGAGAATGAATGGAGTCACGGAAGTCAGCGGCTCCAACCTCCCGCTGCCCTGAATGTCCCTCTCCTGCCTTTACACCAGCCCCTCTTGAGTGGTGAGCAGTTCTCAGCCTCCCAGGGTGACCCCATGGCTGCAGAGTGGCACTGATAATTAGAAAGCTATTTTTGAAATGAAAGCCCACCTACTCTCCCTGAGCCTTCTGCTTGCCTTGCTCCAGGCCCTGCTTGGCAGACATTGTCGAGTGAAGGGTTCTCCTGGATAGATCACAGGTTTAGAGACAGGGACAGGAGGTTCTCCAGGTCAGGTTGAGATGTTCTCTTACTCCTTAATTGCAGTGCAGCACATAGTTTTTAAAGATGAGCATTTCAAGCTATTTCATAGCCACCCCCAGAGCCTTTTATCTCCCCAAACTGAGACTCTGTCATTATTTAATTCCAGCACAAGTCTCCTCTCCTCCCAGGCCCCAGTCGCCTCAGGTCTACTTTCCGTTTCTCTGAATTCAGTGACTCTTAGGAACCTCATATAAATGGAATTCTGCTATAACTGTCCTTTCATACCTGGCCTCTTTCACTTAGCACAACGCCTTCAAGCTTCATCCACCCTGCGGTGTGTTTCAGAACTTGATTGATTTTAAGGTGGATAATGTTTAATTGATAGTAATTAATATGCTGCATCTTTATTCATGAATTTAATCTCTACCTCTCTGTCTCTCTGACATACATGCACACACAGTCTCCTATCTATCTATCTATCTATCTATCTATCTATCTATCTATCTATCTATCATCTATATACCTATCTTATGAATTTAATCTCTACCTCTCTGTCTCTCTGACATACATGCACACACAGTCTATCTCTCATCTATCTATCTATCTATCTATCTATCTATCTATCTATCTATCTCTCATCTATATACCTACCATCCATCTATCTATCTAATCTATCTATTGTACATCTATCTATCTATCTATCTATCTATCTATCTATCTATCTATCTTATGTCTATCTATCTATCTATCTATCTATCTATCTATCTATCTATCTATTATCTACCTACCTACCTATCTAACATCTATCTATCTATCTATCTATCTATCTATCTATCTATCTATTGTATGTCTATCTATCTATCTATCTATCTATCTATCTATCATCTATCTAACCTATCATCTATCTATCTATCTATCTATCTATCTATCTATCTATCTATCTATCTATCTATCTGAGACAGACAGAGACAGACAGACAGGCAGACACACCAGGCACACAGACGACACTCACATTTGGGTTGTCAGTACATTTTCACCATTGTTGATGAGGCTTCTGGGAATATGGGTGTACAGATCGAGTTGCTGCTCTCAGTGCTTAGGGTCACACCATGTTGTAAATCTGTACTGAAGTTTGAGGACTCACCACGCCATTCTGATGGATTATAAGGTTTCTACATTTCCTCCTTAAGTGTCGAGAGTCCCAATTTCCCTGCATCGTGACCAAGTTGTACCTCTCTGTGGTTCTGACTTGCATTTCCGTAATGATTCATAACATTGATGATATCTTCATAGGCGCTTCTTGGTCATTTGCATATTTTCATATTTCATTTCAGAACTATCCATTCAAATCCTCTGCTCATGCTTAAGATATCAGATTGTTTGATTTTTGTTCTTGTTGAGTTGTGGGAGTTCTTTATTTTTCTAAATATTAACCTTGAATTAGAGATAAGATTTATAGATCCCTCTTCCCTCCCATCCACCCATTCGCCTTTCGCTCTCGATAACTGACTATATTTGAAGGTTATTTTGGTTCTATCCTATTGGTCAATATATCCATTCTTACGTCAGCACACTCCTGGTGCTTTACAGTAAGCTTTGAAATCAGAAGGTGTGAAACCTGCACGTTTATTTTTTAATCTTTTTTTCAACATTGTTTGCTCTACTCGGCATCTCTGGGTAGCCCCGCTTCTTTCCATTCATTCTGCACGGTCATTAAATTCTCTTAGCAATGAATGACATCGTGTTAATTTTTCAGTGAAAGACTTCTTCTGTTCACCTGGAGACAGAGAGCATCTGCTGTGCTCCAAGGTTTCAATTCTTGCCCAGTGACTCAAGGCCACTGGAAAAGCATTCTGGGTTCTCCTAACTCATCCCCACGTGAACCAGCAGCAGTGGGGTCCCCACACTGGCTGGCTTCCCTAGTGTTGCGGGGAATATGGTCCGTCAGGCACCACACACAATTCAGCAATTCAGGCACACGTGGAGCTTACACAGAGACTTGGCAGCCGTCCCCATGATTGTCTCCCACTTAGAGAGGGTACCAGGGGACCTGGCATCTTCTGGAACTTATGGAAGGCTGGCAGCCACCTCTCCAGCACATTTGCATTTATTATCCCTGGGAACTCGGGCTCAGCCATTCAACTGCTTCGGAGGTGCTGTGAGTTTTCTGTCTTTCCATCTGCCTCTTGGCACCCCTTCCATTATCGCGAATGCCCGGCTCTCTTCCTGGAAGGGTTCTAGTGTCTTGTCTGGAATGGCTCACCCTCTTACAACGTAGAATCAGAGGGGCAGAGCAGCCATGGTGCTGTCTCTGCAGCTATGGAAGCCCTGGGCCTGAAGCCAAGTTCAGTCTCCCACACTTGGAGGCACAGCATCCTTAGCAGCTGCCAAAGCAAACCTCCCGGACTCGCAGCGTGGGATGCAGCTCCCAGGTGTTTTGAGATGGAAAAATAGCTAAGAAACACCACACTGCAGGGATGGCTGTTTGCCTCTTTGGCTCTAATGACCAAGTATGTGTCTATCTCTCTCTCTCTCTAACTAAGCCCGGGCCACTCTCAGAGTAACACTGGGGTGTCTTCCTGCCCCCGCCCCACCATCTGCCACCTCAGTTGCTTCCTAAGGGCTTGTATGAGCATCAGTTGGCAATAGGTTTGTGTATAAGAGGAGGGGGAGTTATATGTGCTGTTTCACCTATAAAGACAGCAACAGGCAGGCGCCAAGAGCTCTCTTCTGGGAGGTGAGCCTGGCTGGGGTCTGCCATCCCACTTCAGCCAGGATGTAACTTGGGGCAAATCTCTTGTGCTGTCTACATTTTTTTTTCCTTTCTTATCTTACCAGAAAGCCTGACTAGATATCCCTCGAGGTCCCATACTGTGCCGGGTTTCTCACATGCTGTCTTTCTGGACTCTTCCAATCTTCTCACTCGATGATTTCAGACCATCTTCTGTGATGTCACTTCTGTTGTGACATTCCCAAGCCCAGCACCTACCCACAGTCCATAAGACCGAAGCAGAGTTACACAGGCTGGGATTGCAGGCCAACAGGCCCTCACTGACCCAAGGACACTCAGGACACATTGTTGAGGCTGAGGTGGGGCACAGAGCAATACCGACAGATGAGAGGTAGAAATGTCTGAGGTTGGTGAAGTTTGACAGGATAATGACATCCCTCTGGGTATGCCCCAGCATGGGGTCTTCGAGAGTTTGCCTTAGTATAGTCTGGCAGCATGAGCCTGTCTAGGGCAGCCCTTTCCCCGCTTTCTCACTCGCCGGAATACTGTTACTTCAAGTTTCTGTCCACAGTCTGGATCCAACCCACAACATCATAAAAAGTAGAGATGGCGGTGTGGCTTAGACTAGCACCAATCCCATTCCCTGTCATCGGACCATGGGACAGTTCTCTGAGATGCAACATCCCATTCTCTCCAGACTGGGGACCTGTTCACCACCCAGGCTGTCAGAACCCATGCTTAACAGCTCACGGACATATCCCACTTGGACACAGTCCTTGTGTCAGGAGGACCCAGATTCACCTCTCCCCTGACCTCCAACTGGTTCCTGTTTCCTAGTCTTTGTTAGGATCACACCTTCTAAGACACATGTAATCATCTCTGATGGAGTAACAGTAGGGACAGCTGCGGCCAGTATTGTCACATGCTTCACAGAGACCAAGGGAAGCTTCTTCAAGACACTTCTCTCAAGAAATACAAGTGTCTTCCTCATAGGTAGAAGTGTTGGTGGCATTTCCATCAGAACTACTGGTCTAACTGCCTCCCCCTCAACCCCCCCACCTTATCTTATGCTCAACTGAGCTATCAGTCTGGAGGATGAAAATGGCCCAGATTCTCAGGACAGGTGGAAATAGCTTGTGTTTGCTCTCACCGCTAGCTACCATTTCTCTTGGGTGTTTCATAAGGATAACTAGGTGTTACCCCTGTGCCTTGCCACACCATGATTGGCATACTGAGTTAGATGTGCACAGCATCTCAGTGAGACCATGTCCAGAGCAGTGCCCTGGGGGTATCTGATGAGAGGATGGATTAAACAGTAGATGTGGCTAGCATAGGAAGGGCATCTGGAAATGGTATTGACCAGCAGTGGGTCATTGCCTCCCAGAGGACTGTGGGACACCTACTCCAAATGACAGTTGCTAGGTGACTGATACAAAGAAACAACCACGAGTCTCTGCCAAGGAAATCAGTAGTTATGGTCTTATGTTCTTCTGGGTAGCGCAGAATAATTAAATAATTGTATTGGGCGCCAGGGAATAAAACCATGGAGTAACTGAATCACTCCTTTTAAAATCTAACACTGGGTGAGAGGTCACCTAAAATGGATATGTATCCCAAGTCCTGGCTCTGGCTTTTCCAAGCTGGTAGCAACGGGATTCTGGGGTAGATTCCAGCTTCTCCGCTATACACGTCTCTGTAGAATGGCTAGACCGGGCCGGCGGTCTGGGGTTCAGTAGGTGTAGAACATGGGTGTGTATAGGGCAGGAAGAGACTGCCTTTGATGCAACTCTCCTGCAGTAAGCTCTTCTCCACCATTCTTTTCATCCTCTCACCCCACAGACCTCTGTTCTCCATGGTCACAACCTAGCTGTACCAGTCATGAGTGGACACTTGAGAGCTGTACTGTTCGCATGTGAACACTCAACGCTGTCCTTTGAACCTGAAATGTTCCCCCATGGGTCACATTTTGAACACCTGTTCCCCAGCTGATGCTGCTGGTTTGGGAAGCCACAGAACCTCTGAGAGGTGGGGCTACGCTGGCAGAGGTGAATCACGAGAGGAGAGCCTTTGAAGGTTATTGAAGGTTATACCTGGCCCCTGCTTTCTGGTTCACGGCGATGTGAACGGCCTCCATCACGTGGTCCGGCCTCCATCACGCGATCTGACCTCCAAACTGAGCTGTGTTGCTGAGCCCTCCCCTGCCATGGTGGACCCTAAGAACCCTCTGAAACCATGAAGCTGGGTAAACCTCTCTTCCTTGATTCTGTTTCTGTTAGGCCGCGTGGTCACACGGATTCAGAAGTCACTAATACAGAGGCAGTATCAGCCGGAAGCGTGGAGGTGGCAGCTGGCCTGTCTTCCTCCCTTCTCCCACACTCGGAACCGTTCTTGTGACTGAGACACAGTCTGCAGCTTTTAGTCCTTCAGGATTGGAAAGGACTCTTGGTGCCGCCATCCCCTGTAGGATACCGGCAGACTAAAGACAACAGTGAATGGGCTCTCGGCCTCCACAACATCTGGAGCTTGCAGGGACAGCCTCTCTTCTCGGCTTTCCTCCCCCTCCCTCTGACATTTCCCGGTCGCCCAATTTCAAACCTTGCCAGGGCTCCGTTGGCTGTGGGGGCTGTTTGAGAGCAGCCTGACGTTCTTTGTAACCCCGTGGAGGGGGCTCCATTCCCACAGGGACAGGAAAAGGGCTTCGGGCAGGGAGAGTGAGCCAGGCCCCGAAACATTCGCCTCCCCTGACCTCCCAGCAGCTCCCCGCCCACCGCATCTGTTCCCACCTAGCATTGCAGAAGATCATCCCCGGAAAGAGTGGGAAGAGAGAAGCGCTCACAATGAGGCTCTGGTGAGGCATAAAAGAGAGAGTTTTAGGACTAAATGGGAGTTTATCAACTCCTCCTCCACTTTACAGAAGAGAAAATGGAAACCCAGGGGAGCCAAGAAACCCGCTGTTGGTCACAGCCTGACTGTGGGGCAGAGCAGGAGCCCTGGGCTCACGATGCTCTGAAGCATACTCACTCTGTGACGGGATGAATGAACTGTTTTTGCTATTTCTGTCGTCAAATCCTGTGCAGCAAATCTCTCTCTCTCTCACTCTCTCTCTCTCTCTCTCTCTCTCTCTCTCTCTCTCTCTCTCTCTCAAGCTTAGACGCACAGGGGACAGTCAATAGCCACAGTGCAGAGAACCAATACGCTCTACGTGGGTCTGAGTCCGGCTAATGCGAGCATGGGGGAAGTGGAATCAGGAGGGCTTCATGGAGGAGGTGCAGCTCAGGCTGAATTCGGGTGGGAAGGCCTGTGCGAGGCTATCAGCAGGGTGAGAGCTCTTGGGAAAACTGCGCTCTGTTGTCAGTGTCTGGCCCATACTCTCCAGCCCCAGCCCCGCTGAGGCTTCTGCCCTCACCAGGACCACAGCCAGCTACAGGCTGCTTCAGCCGAGCAGCAAGAACCTTGGGAGAAGGCATGGAGTTACAGATTTTCTTCAGACTTGGTTACTTTGAGTGTTTGTTTTTTGAGACAGGGTTTCTCTGTGTAGCCCTGGCTGCCCTGGAACTAGCTCTGTAGACCAGGTTTGCCTCTGCCTCTTGAGTGCTGGGATTAAAGGCCTGCACCACCTCTGTCCAGCGGTTATTTTCTTAAGTGGGTGTTTTGAAAACAGCTCCTTCACTTATGGAAATAGAAGCCTTCTAGTCTACATTTTGGACCCAAGAAAAGAGGAACTTTTGGTCAGACTCTGCCTTGGCCCTAACCTCGTTCATTGTCCAGTCCACTGTGCCAGTGGCTTTCTGGCAGCCCTCCCCTGGAAAAGGTGAAGGTTGGCATGATCTCAGCGAGAGTCTCAGAAAGGCGCCTACTCCTTAGGGGCTGGAAGTCCACCTTTGACTTTGAGTCTCTCTTCCTTCCATTACCCAGTCCTCAATCTTCCCTCCAGCCTCCCTGAGAACTTTGGTGTCAAAGCCAACACGAGGCACAGGAACACTGGCAGATGTTCTCAAGGGTTTCTTCCAAACCAGAGGTGACTTTATTCTTTAGTCTAATGATAGGAGAAAACATGGCCTGCAAACTCTAGGCACTGGAAAATGTGTGCAAAAATAATTAAAATGTTCATTATTTTGTTATTTGAAGATGGTAGTAGTAGGTAATTTTTGCTTGGCACTTACAACAGGCATAATTTTAACAAATTATTCTCTATCATCTATCAATCATCTATCTACTCTCTATATATCATCTATCATCTTTGTCTATCAACTACCTATCATCTATTTATTACCTGTTTATTGATCATTTATCTAGCTATCCATCTGTTATCTGTTTGTCTATCATCTATCTATCTATTATCTATCCACCTATCATCTGTCTGGCTCTATCTACCATCTACCTATCTATCATAAAGTACATTTAATATTCACAGTGACCTATGAGGAAGGAATCATTACAGGTGATGGCTCTCAGAGTCACCCCTCTGTAAACATAGAGCTAGGAGTAATCCCCATCCTGGCAACCAGTCCCTGATTGCTATGGGGTCACCTCTTGATGAATTTGTTTCCTGCTCTCCCCACTCCCAAATTGGATTCATGAATATATTAAAATAACATATTAATTTAGACTCGGTTTGTAAGCATGTTTTGCTCAATGCTGCCATACAGTGGAGCCATTTTGAATACATTATGATAAACTGAGTCACCCACAATGCATTGCTGTCACATTTTGGAAAGAAATCAATAAAGCTCTTCCTGGTGATAGCATTTGACCAAGATCGAGCTCAGCTTTGAATTCTCTGCTTGGCTATTTCTGTGTCTTCCACTGTCCCTGCCTGTCTCTTGGGTGGGTCTGAATCTGTCAAATGCTTGATCAAATGCTGGCTCATCTGTCCCTATATGTTTGTGTCTGCACGTCTGTCCTTAACAAAGGGCTTTGCTCTGTGTTGAACAGAGTAGAAACATTGTATAGAAAGCATCACATGAAGAAAGATTGAGGGATACTTTACTAAAATCTTTAACCAAGTTTTACAAGGGATTAAATATTGACTATGGTTGACTACAACCGACCCAGATAACAAATGGGCCCATGCTACCAAGGGATATCCATATAGTATGTTCAACGTTGAGTATTCATTTTATAAGCACCTTTAACCTATATTTGCTTCAGCAAATGATTATCATAACACACATGCACGCATGGGCATTACACTTGGGTCAAGGACACAGAAGGGTGTATAACTTAAGATTACAGCCATGCCTTAGCTTAGGTTAAAAGGCTGGTTACAGGGGAAATCCAAGGCCGTTACCTTGCCCTCTTAAAGGCCCGTTAAGCGAATGTGCTGAGCACACTGTAGACAGGCAGCCCTAAAGTCTTAAGGGATCTCCATTGGCCTGCCTGCAGGGTCCAGCAAAAGTTCCAGTCTCTTAGAATATAAGAGATATTTTTGTCATAACGCATGGCCACAGTACAGCGTTGCCTAATCTTCTAATCTTAAACAGTTGCCCGGGAGTGGAAGACCGTCACAGCTCGCCCATGTCCTATTTTGGATATTTTAGTATTCTTTTTCTTTTGAAGATTTATTTATTTATTTTATTATATATGTGAGTACATATGTGTCTAGGTGTCTTCAGACACACCAGAAGAGGGCATCAGATCTCATTACAGATGGTCGTGAGCCACCATGTGGTTTCTGGGAGTTTAACTTAGTACCTCTGGAAAAGCAGTCAGTGCTCTTAACCACTGAGCCACCTCTCCAGGCCCATACTTTATTATTCTTAAGAGTCCTGTGCTTGTTATAGGCACACTGAGCAGAACTATTCCTTTTCTGTAAACTGTTCTGTGCAGTGATCACATAGTAGGCCCACAGTTTGCACATGTCCAGACTTCTGCATGTATGTCAATCACTTGGTACCCAGAAGGACTGAGCAAAGTTCTAACTCCTCCTGCCACAGGTGAGCAGTATCTGGGGAGATAAACCATAGCAGTGCAGAGAAGTCTGGGAGAAGAGGGCCGTGGTTCCTGAGGGAAGAGTGCAGGTGCTTAGGAAAGTATGCTGTGAGCACCAGGTGTGGGAACGAGGGCCAGTGGCCGCCAAGAGACAAGTGGAGAGGGCTCCACAGAGCTTGCCTGTGAGCTGGCTGAGGTGGAGAGAGCAAGGTGAACTGTGATCAGTGGAAGGTTCTGCACTGTTCTAACAAGCCAGAGTCCTGTATTGTTAACAGTGCAGCATATGCTACAGCTAATTGGGAAGATATTGGGAGCAACTATTAAAGACCAAGTGATGTTTTAATCATATTATATTATATGCATATATATATATATATATATCTTAATGTGTGCTGGCACATGTGCATGTAGGTACATGTGAATACCAAAATGAAAGTCTTGGTCTGGTGTTTGCAAACTGGGCTAGACTAGCTGACTGGTGAGCCCCAGAGATCTGCCCACCTTTGCCTCCCAAGCACTGTTTTAAGCTCACGCCATCACTCTTCATTCTTTTATGTGGGTTATTGGTGTGTGTGTGTGTGTGTGTGTGTGTGTGTGTGTGTGTGTGTGTGTAAACTCAGATCCTTATGCATGTAAGGCAAGCACTTCATTGAGCCATCTCTCCCTCTCTCGAGTGATGTTTCAATGCATGGTCAACCAGGCTGTGGTGAGATTAAATGCAGTGTTTGAGCATGTAAGTGCCAACGGGCACCACAGATACCAGACATTCAGGAGTGAGTGCACTGTGGGCTCAGGAGTCCGTGTTTCTGAAGGAGCTTGGTGTGTGAGCTGACATAGCTTGCTTGTTCAGATCTCTTGAGTTCCAGTTTAGGTTGAACCCTTTCTCAAGTATGGTCAGGTTTCCTAACTTCCCTTCCTCCCCGTCAGCTGGATGTGGCACAGTAGCAGTTACGGTCTGTAGAGTTGCTTTCTCAGACTGTGACAAGACACTTGGCAGAGACAACTTTAGGAAGGAAGGATTTAGTTTGGCTCACAGTTTGAGAGAGCACAGTCCATCATGGTGGGAAAGGCATGGCTGTAAGCAGCCCTGTGGCTCCGGGAGTCTGCAGCAGCTGCTTGTCATAGGGCACTGGCCAGGAAACAGAGATAGCTCAGGACAGAAGCTACAGCCATCTAGCCTAACTGCTACCCCTCAAAACAGCTGGGGCCCAACTGCGAAAATACAGGAACCCATAGGGGGACATTCCATGTACAAACTACAGCAGGGTCCATTGCTGTGAGAACTGAGGTGTGACCGGCCCTTCAAAGGTCCTTAGTACAAAGAGGTCCTTGTTTGGCTATGTCTACAGTAGCAATGAGGTGGAGACCATTTTAAGAAAGACAGAGAACACTGCTCAGGGGAGGGAAAGAAAGGCATTGTGGGGAAAAGCAAAAGAAGAGGCCTGGGGTTTCTGAACCCTGGAGTTGCCAATGCTCACCAGAGTCTATGGGAAGTATGGAGGAGTCTGACAAGGAGATGACAGGAAACAGACGGATCTACTAGAGACAGGAGACCCAGGACAGGATTAGCGTCAGGGAGAAGGCTCTCTGGGATGAATTCTAGGGCTAGTGGTGAGGGATAACACTGCCACCTGCTCACCGAGTTTTCTTGACCTGGAGTAGAGTCTGTCTTGTTTGGCTGGGAGAGAACATCCCACCTTCCAGGGAGCCTCCCCACCCCCTTCTCTCCCTGAGAATTTTCATCTCCTCCCCTGCACTGCCTGTGATTTCTCCCTTCCAGCACCTCAGCTGGTGTCTGCTACAGGCTGTGGAGTGAAACATCGCTGGTTTCTCCAGCCGAGGTCCCAAAGGCTGAGGCACAGGTCCGTGTATGCGCGGTCTGGGACTACTTGGATGGAAAAGAAAGACGGGGTTACTCGTGACTATTTCTCAAAAACAAACAAACAAACAAAACCCCAAACAACAAACCTGACCACGAGGATGGTTTCAGCCTAAGTTTAGTTGGTGTTGGTGTGAGAGCCCTTTTCCAGGGCCTCGTGGCTCAGAGACAAGCACGTACTTGACACGGGACAAGAGCAGGTTCTAGCCTCACCGGTACTTGTGCAGCAAGAGGAGGGAGCCTGCTCCCCATCGCTGAGCCTCCCCCACCGCCAGGGTGCTCTCTGGAGACGTGTTGTGTCGCTGCTGTGTTCTGACTGTTCCAGACAGCGCTGGGGAGGCTGCGGGGGCGGCTGGCACACCAGGCGTAGGCAGCTAGAACCTGCCAGCTTCTGCCTTTTCGGGAAGCCCACGCAGGCACTTCCGCCGGCCTTCAGGGACAGAGTTCCTGTTGGAAGGGTGGCAGCTCTTGTGCCTCTATGCCCAGCCTGCAGAGAGGAAACAGGGCAAGGCCACTCTGACTCTATAGCACAGCCCGGGCTGAGGTTGCTTTGGAAAGCAAGATCTCAAGGCAGGGTCTGCGTCTCTTCATGGTGTGTTGTTCAGAGTAACATGCGATTTGATCTGGCCTTTCTGAGCCTGCACTAATCTTTAGCAAAGGGAGGCTTTTGCTCTTGTGGTAGGGTTGGTGTCCTAAGATGTATTCGCCCAAGACTGCAGAACTTTGCAATGAGACAGTTCCTATTAGCTATAGGCTCGTGTGCTCAATACAATTGTCCAACAGATGGCACCAGTGTGTCTTGAAGAAGGGATTCTTACTTGCAGAAAGCTCCTGGATGGGCGTATGGTAACCCTGCTGAAAGGGCAGAGTCAGTTTGGGGAGAACTTTACAAGAGGCACATCAAGTGAGCAGATCACAAGCCAATTCTACAGCTGGCTCAAACGGCAGTTCCCAGACCCTGCCCCACGTTAGCATTCTCTCCTCCGTTTAGAGCTCCCCTCTGTGTCTCTGTTCCGTGCTAGCTCCGAATCAGGCCAGGGATGAAAGGCAAGGTGTGTGTGTGTGTGTGTGTGTGTGTGTGTGTGTGTGTGTGTGTGTGTGTGTGTGTGTGAAGTGAGGCTCACTGGCCCCGTTGTTGTTGTGTGTCACACTGTATTTCCAGACTTAGCCTCCACTGCATGCTGCATGGTGGGCAGAGAGGGCTGGCCCTGAACTGTCATCACCCCAGGGACATGTGCCACCCTTTCAGAAAAAGGGATTACTCCTCAGGTTCCAGAGCCTTGGGATGCTCAACTAAAATGGCCGTGATCTAGTAGGGACAGCTCTGGTCTCATCTGAGGACTGGGGTGCCTGAGCACACACATAGAGACCTGGGAAAGAACTACGGCCCATGGGCCAAAACCAGCTGCCACCTATTTTTGTGTGGGCAAAAAAATTATACACACACACACACACACACACACACACACACACACACACACACGTATATATAACCCCTGGCACAAGCATACGGACTGTTTCTGCCATCCAGAAAGTTCCTTCTGTTCCTTCGTGGTCATCTCTCCTCACCCTCCCCTGGTCAGAAGCACATGGTTGAGTTTGCACCACAGCCACAGGGTTCAGTCATTGTAACAGGGACCATATGGCCTACAAACACCTAGAATATATCCTAACTGACCCTTTCCAGGAGAAGTGTACTGACCCCATTCAGGGCAGGGGAGGCCACCGTTAATCTTGGAAGAACCTTGAGTCCGAAGTCAAGAGACTGTCATGGTTCATGGCTGTGTGACCTGGGCAGGCCACCCTCTGAAGCTCTGTCCTTGTCGTTTATAGAAATGACAATATCAACCCTACTTGTCTCACAGGACCATGGTCTCGGTCAGATGACTTCAGAGATGTGCAAGGGTTTTGTCAGCTGCCGAGTCCTGCTTGAATGCTTCGTGCCAATCACCCAAGAGAGCGGGTTACCATGGCATTGCCAGGGATGCCACCTTTCCCCCTGGGATCCCTTTTCAGCCCCTTCTTCATAACTTCATAGCTTCTCCTGGCTTTATCACTTCCTCCTGGCATGTGGGTGGGGTTTATTCAGGATTTCTATGTCCCCTTCATTCTGGACAACTTTAGGTTGTCAGGTTGGGTATCTTATTGGTGGGCCAATCTCGTGGCGAATTCTACATTCAAAAGTCCGTGTGTTAGTTATTTTTTTTTTTACTTTCCTGTGACAAATCACTTGACAGAACTGACTCGAGGGAGGCAGGGCTTACTGGCTCCTAGGATCAGGGGACTTCAGCTGATCATGGTGGGGAAGACATCAAGGTGTGTCTGGTGGGAGCTCCTCCACAGCAGCTGACTGGAAAGCAGAGAGCTTGGGTTAGAGCCCCAGGCATATCTGTAATGCTCTGAAGGCCCGTGCCTAGTGCCATGCTTCTGCAGCCTAGGGGTTACAAGTTGACAGGGTTTTTATACACAACCTCTCAAAAAACAGCGCTAGCAGCTGGGGACCAAGTGTTCAAGATGGGAACCTGTAGGGGACATTTCACATTCAGATGTAGCATCTTGTGTGGCCTCCTCTGCCTGTGGAGGAAGGCTCGGCACTCTGCGTGCTGTTAGCTTTTGTTCAGACTTGCTCTCTTGTCAATATTACATTGAGTCACCAGTTAGGGTTGCACTGGGGCACTGTGCCCTCAGGACTTGTTTTGGAAACTGGCAACTTAGGTAGCAGGAAGTTCTGCTGAAGGGTATAGAGAGAGGAGGTGTGTAGACAGAGGAGAGGCAGGAAGCCCTAGCTAATCCCCGCTGCCCATTTATGGGGGCTCTGAAAACAATGGTGTTTCAAGATGAACCTCTGTACCCCTGTGGTCATTCTCTTTACGTGGTGTGAGAAGCCATCACCTAATAGCAAAAGTCTGCGGTTCACCCAGAAAACCACCTAGAGACTCATGACCTCACTGTGACATAGAAAGCTCCAGGGTAGGCCAGAAGATGGCCTGGCTCTCTCCTCCTGTAGTGTCCATTTCCTGATCCCCGGCCTCAGATCTACAGTCACTTCAGCTGGAAAGGCCCCGAAGCTTCTCACAGTTCTAGGGTCTTGAGCCCTGGCATTGGCTTCTCTCTGCTCGCTTCATCCTGACTTGAAACCCTACCTCTCCAGACGCTCCTGTGCTTGGGTACATTGCTCCTGTAGCCCTCTTTTGGCTCCTGCATCCCAGACTTTCCTTGTGCTGATCAAGTCATTGCAATGGAGACCGAATGGTCTACAACTCTTAAAACACGTTCTATGGGGCACTTTCCAGATTTTTTATTTTTTAACGGATGGCTTCCTTAATCTCTTGGCTTCTTTACCAATGGCATTTCTGCTACAGTATCTCTGACACATGACTCTCCACCCACTGAGTAGCTGATTAAGTGTCTCTAGGGATGGGAGACTCACCCAAAGGACACCCCATTCCTTTGCTGCAACATTTTTTTTCTATTCAAAAATATTTGAGTTAAAATTGTCTTCCTGGCCCAGTGACGGAAGTCTGTGCTCTGGAATGATTCAGAACCCACTTTCTACAAGTGCTTCCCTGCCTCTCTTTTCCTACCTCTGATCCACAATGTCTGGGTCCTTGTAAGATCTCACTGCCTCTCCTCTCTGCAAGGTGCCCGGAAACAACCTTTAGAAGCCCCCTCGGGCTTCCACCTTGGTACACCAGCTGTAGTGATCTGCACCTTGCCACCGCTAAGCAGGATCAGGGAGCCCTCGAGTGGTACTGGAAAAGGTTGTATGGTGGTGGTTTGGATGAGGTGTCCCCCATAGACTCAGGCTGTTTGAGGAGGCATAGGGGTTGTGGGCTTGTTAGAGGAATCATGTCACCAGAGGCAAGTTTTGAGAGTTTAAGGACTGGCGCCATTTCTAGTTTCCTCTCCTTGCTTCCTGTTTGTGGTTTGATGCTGGTACTTCTAGAATCGTAAGACCACGCAAATTCTGTCTTCTGTGAGTTCCCTTGGTCACGGTGTGTTATCACAGCCATAGGGAAGTAACTAAGAGAGGTTGTGAATCAGATCGATTCTACAAGACCATCTAACAAGGAGAGAGCAACCAAGGCCATTTGGAGTCTCTGGGACTTGGAGGTGATGAGAATAGAGTCAGTCAGCTTTAGCTAAGGTCTTGCTTACAAACCACACGACCTGGAGGCCTTCATGGAAAACATGGTATCTATCTTTCAATCAACTTTCCAAGCAGCTCAAGACCCAATTCCATAGACTCCCTGGGTCTGACCTTTCTGAAGGGCCTTGGTTCCCTGGCTTCAGCTGCTGTCTCACGGTATTCATGGCTATAAAGGAGGATGTAGATCCTGACAGCAGTTGTTGCTTCTGCAGCTTCCGTTCCAGACAAGGATCAGAGAACCCCGATCCCTTCTTTTGTGGGCTTTGCAGACTGATAGTTATGGAGAGGAGATGTCCATCTGTTATAGGCTCGATGCTCTCACCAGCAAAGACCAATTGGCATGTGCTGGAGGAATAGGGGTGTCCTCTCTGAACCCTTTCCAGGTGCCATGTCGAGTCACCTCTCCAGGCTGATCCTGTGCTACAGAAAGTGCCTGAAGTGGGAAATGGGCAGGCTTAGATTTTTCTCCTTAGTCCCTTGCCTTCAACAACTTCCTGGGAACTTCAAGTTTCAGGAAACTGGATTCAATTTGCATTCCAACGTGCTACCCATAGGTTTTACAGTGCACTAGGGGGTGTGGAAGGGAGAGAAGAAGGGAAGGAGAGAAAATGTCCTGAACATATCCATGTGCCCCCTTTTTAAGTTTCAGAGGAATTGAGGGACTTACATTCAGACAACAGTAGTCAGGACAAGGCAGTCCGTGGCAAAACTCCATGTCATCACACAGATATCAGCAGAGTTGGAGAAGACAGAGGACAAATACCTTTGGAGGCTGGAGGTGGAGGGCAGGGAAGAGTCTAGGGAAGCAGTGAGCAGAAGGGCCAGCATTCTGGGCCT
Organism: Rattus rattus; assembly: GCF_011064425.1. Lineage (NCBI taxonomy): Eukaryota > Metazoa > Chordata > Mammalia > Rodentia > Muridae > Rattus > Rattus rattus. The sequence goes on along the minus strand of NC_046168.1, from coordinate 54,763,506 downwards.
TGGCTGGAATCACTGGTTTTTAATCAACTCAGTAAATTGGGCATAGCATATCTGATGGGAATGGTTCCTTCTGCTCTGTGTAAACCAGAAAGCCATGGAGGAAGAAGCAAGGGAAGGGAGAGTTGTCTTAAACCTCAACGCTGTTGCCATCCAAGAAGACCTGGAGGCATCTGCTTGCCCTAACCATACACATTATCTTCTGGCCTTTATTCCTCGCCCTAAGGCAGGCTCCTGATGGAGAGACCTGACCAGAGCTCAGCACACTCTCAAGTATGTGTTGACCCTACCCTATTTGAGGCCATGACTGAGGCTGTGTTTGGGGTTACAGGGAATTGATTTTTGTCCAGTGAGTACAGCAATGACACAGGAAGCAGATGTGGGTTTTTTTTTTAACATATATTTTGCTGCCCACTGTTGATGACTTTAGTTTAGTCTCTGTGTGTCTATGGCCTGGATAGACACGAATTTTATTTTCACCTGCAGAATCCAATCTCCCCAGTGGCAGCAGTATTGTTTCAGCGTGGGAAATGGACAGGAAAAATGATAGGTGTGTAGGGGACTCAGAGTCATGTCAGTACTTCAGAGGAGATAAGGTAGGCGAATGTGTTAGATGAAAACAGAAGTTCTCCTTTACCCATGGCTTAGATATTACCTAGAGTTTAATGATGACCTTTTGGAGCCAACCTGGAGTGACTTCTCTTTGCCCTGTTGTTGACAGTAATGAGAGTGGCACTCATGCAGATAATTCACCATCTTACGAGCCTCTGTGGGAAGGATTGATGGCTTAGAAGCTCTCTGTGCACCGTTAGTTGTCTTTTCTTGGGTTTCTAATGAGGCAACTTCTTCTCTGTCTTTGTTCCCAGGAAACAAATATGAAATCAAGGTATACACTGGTGATGTGATTGGTGCAGGGACAGATGCTGATGTCTTTATCAATATCTTTGGAGAGTATGGAGACACAGGTAAAGGTCATTTCCTCACAAGCCCCACCCTGTACAACTCCTTAGAGTGGCTACTTCTTGTAATCCAGCTGAGGAAGGCAGCCTTTGGTCTTTCTGTTGAACATCTCTCTTCTCTTCTTGTGCTGTGATTTGCCGTGGTTTGTCCCAACAGTAGGGTATCTACCTTATGTGGTCAAATGTATGTATGTGTAACAGGTGTTCAAACCCCTCTCTCTCATCTCTCATCTCTCATCTCTCATCTCTCTCTCTCTCTCTCTCTCTCTCCCCCTTTCTCTGTATATGGTATGGTTTTTCAGAATAAGATATTCCTAGGTTTGGGTTGATTCAAATCACATCCAAAACTATGAATAAGCCCAAATTTCACATCCCCGGGAACTCATTCTCAATTTCTTTATTGCTATAAGCTCTGTGCTTATGTGGGCTGCTGTGGGATGGAATATGATTCAATGTAGTGACTTGGGATAAACCAGAGTGGGACTAAGGACTAGACCCTTGGTCTCACAGGTGATGCAGAAGCTGCACATAGATGCAGCTGTAGGTACTGGGAGGCAGTTCAGGTCTCGGGCTGAGACAGGTGGTTTTCTCTCACTGTGTCAATTTATTGCAGTAATGCAGAAGCCAGAAAAGTTACAGAGATATGTGAATTTGGGGTAGAATACATTAAAGAATTCAACATGTACTGCTGAACTTATAATGAGTGAAAAGGGACTCTCCAGGTTCCAGACATGAAGGAGAAACTTAAAACCAAACCAAAGTATTAGCTATGAATCGATCCTGTAGCTCCTACAAGGAGAGGGCTTTCATGCTCATTAATCTAGAAGACAGGTTTTTGTGCCCATTGAGGGTCAGAAAATGAGTCGCAGGTCCAGAATGAGGCAAGAGCTTGAAATTAGAACTGCACATGAAGCCAGGGACCTCAGAGAGTCTCAGAAGTGGCCTCAGTGAAAGCAGACCAATGGCTTTGCTCATGCATGGGCATAGTCACTGGATCTCTGCAAAGCACTTAAGTTAAAACCAAGACAACTGAAAATGTGTGTTATTCAGGGACTTGAGGTCTGACTGTTAGACTAGACTTGTGATTT
>NC_046168.1:54646462-54756462 GCF_011064425.1 Rattus rattus | reverse complement strand
TCTCAGTTTCTTCATTTGCAGGACCAAGTTAACAGTGCAATCCTGTTGGATCGTAGCAAGGAATAAGAGAGAAAGATCCAGATAGTGTCTGCTGCTATTGCAGGCACTGAGTCCAGGACAGGGCTGAGCAAAGGGGGCAGAATCCCAGCAGCAACCCCAATACCAAGTACCGTGCTCACTGCTCTCGTGCAGGACAAGTAATGGGCAAAAGCAAGGTGGGACCTTGAGTCTCAGCGTAGGGCTACAGTTTGGTTCACAGGGGTAGAATAAGGCTGACGTGAGAAACCCAGTTATGAGACTCAGGAACCAGCCACACTGGAAGCAAACTGAGCTTTACCCAAGGCTGGAGGGATGGAAAGAGCTGTTAGATCCCAGCAGGGGGCTGCCCTTGGCTTTGTAAAAGCTTTTTCAGTGGGCAGACCATGAAGGTTTCTTCTTCTTCTTCTTCTTCTTCTTCTTCTTCTTCTTCTTCTTCTTCTTCTTCTTCTTCTTCTTCTTCTTCTTCTTCTTCTTCTTCTTCTTCTTCTTCTTCTTCTTCTTCTTCTTCTTCTTCTTCTTCCTCTTCCTCTTCCTTCTCCTCCTCCTCTTCCTCCTCCTCCTCCTCCTCCTCCTTCCTCCTCCTCTTCTTCTCTGCTTCTGCTTCTGCTTCTCCTCCTCCTCCTCCTCTTCCTCCTCCCCCTCCTCCTCCTCCTCCCTACTCCTCCTCCTCCTTCACTTCCTCCTCTGCTTCATCTGCTTCTTCTTCTTCTTCTTCTTCTTCTTCTTCTTCTTCTTCTTCTTCTTCTTCTTCCTCCTCCTCCTCCTCCTCCTCCTCCTCCTCCCCTCCCCCTCTTCCCTCCCCTCCTCCCTTCCTCCCCTCCTCTTCCTCCTCTTCCTCCTCTTCCTCCTCCTCCTTCACTTCCTCCTCTGCTTCTTCTGCTTCTCCTCCTCCCCCTCCTCCTCCTCTCCCTCCTTCTCCTCCTTCTCCTCCTCTCCTCCTCCCCTCCCTCTCCCCCCCCATCTCAACGTTCTTGCTTCTGTGCACTCAGGGGAGCGTAGGCTGGAAAATGAGAAAGACAACTTTGAAAAGGGAGCTGAAGACAAGTTCACACTGGATGCACCAGATTTGGGGCAGCTGATGAAGATCAATGTGGGCCACAACAACAAGGGGGGGTCGGCAGGTTGGTTCCTGTCCAAGGTAGGTTCAGATGCTTGCCTGCTGCCTCTGAGGCATGGGAGGGGAATGTCTGGGTCTTCAGAGGCCTGAAACTGGGCTGGACTTCCCACTCTAGATTTGCCTGTCTCTACTCTGTTGCCTAAGTCCACTGACCTTCCATGCTGACCTCCAGGTTGCCTCCAAGACTGACCTTGTTAAAACTTCTAGAATCCTACTTCTCTTGTCTGAGCCAGCCTGGGGCTAACTGTCTTTCAAGGTTCCGGGAAGCCTCTGACCCTCCTAATTGCTCTGCATGCGTGATTGTGTGCATGTGTTTCCCCTCATCTGTGTCGAACAGAACCCTACCCAATCAGACCGATTAAAAGTGATGGAAGTTAATCGAGTACTGTGAGGGGAGAGTAGTTACAGCTGATACTCCAAGTGACTTCAAGGCCACCCATATTTTAACCCAGGCACTCTGAGCCTATGTGGAAGGGAGTGAAGACTGTGTAGCCCAGGGTCATTTGATGTATCAGTGCCCATTTTAGGAAGGATAAACAAGACATTTCCCCTGTCTGGCAGCTTTGTCCTTTCCACTTCATTTTAGGGGGCGCCTTTTCCTTTTTAGCCTTCACACTGGGAAGTCTTTCCTTGCGATGTGGTGTGTCCCTGCAGCCACAGAATACAGTTGGCTTCAACATGGACAGGTCCCTGCTCTGGACTCACCAAAAGGACTTGCCTCTCAGAAGATCTTTCCTTGTGGGCTTGTTGATATGCTAGGTGGAGAATATTCCTTCAAGATAACAGCTCTTGATTTTCAACACACACACACACACACACACACACACACACACACACACACACACACACACCCTACTGTTCATCATAGAGTATGTCTTTATGTCTGTCTTTCCAGTCGTTTTGTATCTGGGTCCAAACGGCATATTTGGAAGGTACTTTCCTCTCTTCAGTATGTTCTAGAAAACAGCTTCATCAACCCAGCTTATAGTTGTTTTGGTGGGGAGATTTCTATAGCCACTTAGAGTTGCCTCCCTGGCAGCTGCTAATGTTTTCTGATGTGACCACCATGTCCCAGGACTGCCTGCCCTGATTCCAATCCACAGTTCCCCTTCGCACGGACTGTGCTTCTTCTCATTAAGTTCAGAAGTCCAACCTGCAGCAGAGGGAAGCCATCATCTCATTCGCCAGCTCTCAGATCCAGCCCCGCCCCTTCCGTCCCAGCTCACTGAGCGTATCCTGGTACACTTTGCTTCAGTTCTCCGAAATGACTTCAGGCAGTGGAGGATTAGTGGCTGGGATTCAAGTGCAGGAGGTTGCGGATCATCCCTGGATGGCTCTCCGAGGGTTTCCTAGTAGCAGCTGTGTTCCGTGACGAGCTCTCCTTGAGGCACGAGGAGCTTCAAGTGCCTAGTTAGAGCACACTCCCTGATTGGATGGGGCGGTAGATCACCCGGCGTGCCCTCAAAGACACTTCAGCTCATTTTGTTCCTCTCTTCTCCTCCTCAGATCATCATTGAAGATATTGGGAACAAAAGGAAATATGACTTCCCCCTTAACCGCTGGCTGGCCCTGGATGAAGATGATGGCAAAATCCAGAGAGACATCTTAGTGGGCGGAGCTGAGACCACAGGTAGGCTGAGGAGAGGAGAGGCCCCCGCTGGACCGACCATCCTTTCTTCTTGAGAGTCGGTACCTGTGTCTGTGGCTTACGGCTGTGATCAGACGGGAGGCAGCTGGGTTTAAAGACAGCATCTTTTCTGCCCTAGAAAATGCTCTAGTTCTCTGGGTTGCAGCCTAGGCTGCTGATGCCTAAGAAGACAGGGCAACGGCCTGGCATTCCTAGCTGTGGGTAGAAGGAACTAAGAGAGACAGCCAGAAGGAGAATTTGTGACCCTCGTATGTTTTATTTCATCTTTACAGCCACCTACAACATTGGTATTGTGCTGTTCCCAACTCACAGATGAGAAAACTGAGGCATGTAGAAGTTCAGAAGGATGTTGAGGGTCACATAGCTTGTCGAAGGCAGGTTTGGTCTGAACTTTGATCCGCCTCCTCAAGTCCTCTTTCCACTGTAAATTCTACTGAAAACCTCTATCCCTCAACCTGTCTGAGGTAGTCATTGGGGTTTTGGGGTTCTAGAAGACTCACGTGGCTATGCACGTCTAAGAACTTGCCCCTCTGCTGAAGCCCATTTCCCCAGACTGGAGGTGTAGCCAGAGTTTTGTAGTGTAGCACGCAGATTGTACCACACATTGGCTCCAGTTTCCTCATCAGGAGATGACACTCCTTCCAGCCATTTCCCAGCCCCTCTGGGCCCCCTGAGGCATCTGCCCATGAGCCACTCTTCCTAACACCCATACCTTCTGCTCCTTGGGGCATCCCCATCTTCATGCCTGCCCTGTCTCCTCTCCCTGCCACATCTGATGTTTCCCCTGTTCTTAAACCCTAGGACAGGATAAAAGGATGCTGACAAGCAACAGGATAAAAGGATGCTGACAAGCGCTTAAGGGAGTTTCTGGTTCAAGTGTTGGCGCTCTCTCTTTGTTCTTTTTGCCCTATTTAGAAGTTTACTTAGCAATTGGTGGTTCTCCTGCAGAACCACGGGCTCACCATGCCTCCTGACTGATCAAAACCCAAGATGACCCAACTTATTGTGTTCCCTCTCCTCTTCCTCAGCCCGGGGCGATGAGGGAAGATGTTAGTGCCCCTTCTAAAAAGTTATATTTTCAGCAAAAGAACCAAATGAACCAGATAGGCCAGAGATAAATCACCGTCGATGGATTTGACTATTATAATTAAATTAGACGTAACAGAATTTATCTGGCAGCTGTTAATAATGTACACATGATAATTACCATTAATAATAAGTGCTATTTTTAACCAGCTCAGTTTCCTTCTTGTCTTTGTCTCCATTAATGAGTGCTGACAGTTCCCTGAAATAACAGAAGCAGTTCACCCCCAGCCTCATATATACTAAGACAATATTGAGAAACAGATGAGGTTGTGAGGGACACTGCTCTGAGTGTGTGAAACGGGGGATGGGGAGGGGCATGGCCATGTGTGGGTGAGTGGTGTTGTAGCAAACATGGAGACAGGAATGTTCTGATAAAACCACTTCGAACCCTCTCTGCCCTTCCTTCATTCCAGCCATAACCTACATTGTCACTGTCTTCACTGGGGATATCCGTGGAGCTGGGACCAAATCTAAAATCTATTTGGTCATGTACGGAGCCAGAGGAAATAGGAACAGTGGAAAAATCTTTCTGGAAGGTGGCGTGTTCGACAGGGGCCGCACAGACATCTTCCACATCGACCTGGCTGTCCTCCTTAGCCCACTGAGCCGGGTCTCCATTGGGCACGGCAACATAGGCGTCAACCGAGGCTGGTACTGTGAGAAGGTAAGGTGGCAGCCCATGAATGCTCTCCCGGTCAATGGGTTCCTGTTTAACACTGAAGGACAAGTTCCATCCTGTATTCTTGGGATGGTTGCTCTCAGTTGGTCGACTCAGCTCCATCTGGGATTAACTGAATAAGTCGCAAGCTTCTGGGCACACCTGTGAGGGATTTTTAGTTAACTGGATCATTTGAGGTAGGAAGACCTACCCTAAATTTGGACCACACCTTCCAGTGGCAGCCTATGTAAAGGATAAGGAAGAAAGATCTTGCTCTTGTGCTCTCTCTCCTCTCTCTTTCTCTCTCTCTCTCTCTGGCAAACCCATTCCATGATATTTCCTAAATCCAACCATTTGCCCGAGAGTTTCCTGATCTCTTTGTTTTACTCATGGAGTGGAAGGATTAACAGTAAACATTTCAGTCTTACCAAAAGCAACCAATGTAGATTCAATGTAGTCCCCATCAAAATTCCAACCCAATCTTGTACAGACCTCAAAAGAACAGTTCTCAACTTCTTACAGGAAAACAAGAGCAACAAAACAAAACAAAACAAACAAATGAACAAATAAAACCAGGATAGCTAAAACAATCCAGTACAATAAAAGAACTTCTGGAGGTGTCACAACCCCTGATTTCAAGCTGTACTACAGAGAAATTGTAATAGAAACTGAATTGTATTGTCACAAAAGCAGACAGGTCTAATCAATGGAATAGAAGAGAAGACCTAGAATTAACCCCGTATATCTATGAGCACTTGATATTTGACAAAGAAACCAAAACTATACAGTGGAAAAAAGAAAGCATCTTCAACAAATGGTGCTGGTCTAACTGGATGTCTGCATGTAGAAGAATACAAATAGATCCATATTTATCACCCTGCACAAAACTCAAGTCCAAATGGATTAAAGACCTCAACATAAAATCCAGACACACTTAGTCTAATAGAACAGAAAGTGGGAAATAGTCTTTAACTCATTGGTACCAGAGACAACTTCTTTAACAGAACACCAGTGGCTCAGGCACTAAGTTCAAGAATTAATAAATGGGAACTCATGAAACTGAAACGCTCGTGTAAGGCAGAGGACCATCAATAGGACAAAATGGCAGCTTACAGAATGGAGAAGACCTCACCAACCCTACATCTGTCAGAGGGCTAATATCCAAAATATAGAAAGAACTCAAGAAATTAGACAGTATCAAACCAAATAACCCAATTTAAAATATGGTACAGAGCTAAACAGAGGATTCTCAACAGAGGAATCTTTAGTGCCTGAGAAGCACTTAAAGAAATGCTCAACATCATCAGGGAAATGCAAATCAAAATGACCCCGAGATTCCATCGTATGCCCATTAGAATGGCTAAGGTCAAACCCTCACGAGATAGCACGTGCTGTTGAGGACCTGGAGAAAAGGGAGCACTCCTCCATGGCTGGTGGGAGTGTAAACTTGCATAACCACTTTGGAAATCAATTTGGCTGTTTCTTAGAAAACTTGGAATAGTTCTACCTCCAGACTCAGCTATACCATTCCTGGGCATATACCCAAAAGATGTCCCACCATACCACAAGGACAACGATGTTCATAGCTGCTTTATTCATAGTAGTCAGAAACTGGAAACAACCTAGATGTCCCTCAACTAAGGAATGAATAAAGAAGATGTTGTACAGTTGCACAATGGTATTCTCTCTCTCTCCCTGTCTCTCTGTCTCTGTCTCTGTCTCTCTCTCTCTCTCTCTCTCTCTCACTCTCTCCCTCCCTCCTTCCCTCCCTCCCGTTCCCCTCTCCCTCTCCCCTCCCTCTCCTTTCCCTCTACCTCCCTGCCTCTCTGTGTCTTTTATAAGTTTAGAGACAGAGTCACTCTGCAGCCCAGGCCAACTCCCTAATAACTGGGACCACAGGCCAGAACCATTGGGATTTACTTGATAATTCTTGTCATTAAGGAAGTTTGGGAAGCAATGATTAAGTTTCAGTGGGAAATCGAGGTTTTTTTTTTCCATGGAAAATAAAGTCTTTCCAAAACAAACAAACAAAACCCCAGCTCCTTTCTGCTCTCTACTCCATTCCATGAATTGATTTAGTAAATTTCTTCATCAATACAACATTCACTGCCTTCATTTTACACATTTGCACTATTTCTGCCGGAACAAATTAAATCCAACCTCCTCCTTTATTGAAAGGGCAGACTGACATCTGCCATCACTTAATATCCCATAGGAATTTTAGGCTCTCCCCCTAAATTGATGAAATGCTAACTGGATTACATCAGTGATCACCGTGCCTAATACTGCAACCTTTTAACACAGTTCTTCATATTCAGCTGACCCTCAACCATAAAATTATCTTCTTGCTATAATATGACTGTCATTTTCCCAGTTACAAATCACAGTATAAATGCCTGGTATACAGGATATCTGATGTGACCCAGAGGGGTTATGACCCCACAGGCTGAGAGCCACTGATCTACAGAGTCCCTTGGAAAAACTATTTTTTAATATACCAACCTACCTTATCTATGAAAATGGTGTGCTTCTTAAAATTCAGATCTTTAAAACGGTTTTTTAAATGTAGTTTTATTTTTATTTTTCTTCAACATAGTGTATGACTTTGTTCGTGTAACCATACAGATCTTATGATTCGGATTGTCACAGATGCCCTTACAAATTATCCTTCCATTTGTTACTGGTTAAGTACTTTCTATGCGCCGAGTTTACATATAACCGTCTTGCAAGCTGTGCATTGATTTTAATGATTTTTCCATATATTCTTTGAAGGCTTTCTCTGCCAGCAAGTCTTCCCATAGCTTGATTGGTTTTCAGGCTCCTTAACTACAGGGAGGTTTTACTATTTCTTTTTAAATTATGAGTACACAGCCTAAGACCTACAGTAGCATGCTAAATAGAAAGTTGAATAGTGTATATCTTTGTCTTCTTTTTAATTGTGTGTGTGCACAGACATGTATGCATGCATATGTGTGTATGTGTGTCTCTCTGTGTTTGTCTGCACGTATGTGTCTGTGTGTGTCTGAGTGTACATGTGTGTGTCTGTGTGTGTCTGAGTGTACATGTACATTTCTGTGTGTGTGAGTGTATGTGTACGTTTGTGTGTGTGTGTGTGTGTGTGTGCGTGTGTGTGCGTGTGTGCATACAGCCTAAGGTATCATGTGTGCCTAGTTCCACTGCTGAACTTCATCTCCAGCCTTCGTTTATTATTTTAAAGCGTCTGCCTCTAGTGTTTTATTTAGCTAATTATGTTTGAGGAGGTTGGTGTATGTTATTAAACTGATTAAATGCATTATTTTCTACTTCTTCAATGTTCAGAGTTGTTTTCCGAGCTAGTATTGAATTCTGTCTATGGCTGTCTTCTGTTCCTAGTGAGTTAGTCCCCTACGCTTTCTTCTTTATTAAGTTGATACACCGTGCACTGGATGACTGCACTTTCTAATGCTTAGCCAACTCCGCGTTTCTTCTTTAGGCTAAACCTAGTGACGGCAGCTACCATCAAAGACCTCTCCTTCAAATAATAACTTTTTAAAAAGTATTTATTTTTTATCTGCAAAAAGTTCCTGAAAGAGGTATTTTTAATTAAGATTTAATGAGAAAGTAAGATGGAAATTGCTGTCCCTTGAAGGTCCTAACACAGACACATGTGCCCTTGGGGCAGGGGAAACTGCTAAGCACTGAGTGGGTCCCACCCGTGGCTCTGACCTAGGAGACACGTGCTGTCTGCCTTCCTAGGTGGTGGTACTGTGCCCCTTCACTGGCATCCAGCAGACTTTCCCCTGCAGCAACTGGTTGGATGAGAAGAAGGCAGACGGGCTGATTGAGCGTCAGCTCTATGAGATGGTGTCTCTGAGGAAGAAGCGGCTGAAAAGTAAGTTTGAGGGATCTGGGGGCCTCCCAGACAGAAGCTCAGTTCTGCAAGGTACAGGCCATACACTGTTGTGGAGATGACTCCAGTGTCCCCAAACTGAAGGAGTTGCTGTGATAGACATGGGACTAAACTGAGATTCACTCAGTGAGCCCCAAAACATTAGCCATAGGATGGTGGAGTCAGCCCTTGTCTACTGCTAAAACACAATGCGTCTTTAGCCATTAAATAAGACACTAACGGGCTCCATTTTTAGTAGGGGATCCTTAGCTTTATCTATTCTGCACTCGTTTAATGGATTCTAAGAATAGACACAATTTTATATCATCTCCAATCCCGATCTTTCCATTTCCCCTACTACATCTTCCCCCTCAACTCTTGGAGTTTACGATGCACCTTGACCTGTGTTGCAGAATTTCCTTGGTCCCTTTGGGTCTGGACAACTGATCTGAAGAAAGCTGGCACCAACTCGCCCATCTTCATCCAGATTTATGGGAAGAAGGGGCGGACAGACGAGATTCTTCTGAATCCCAACAACAAATGGTTCAAACCAGGCATCATTGAGAAGTTCAGGGTAGGAAGGAAATGGGATGGATTGGGGTGGGGGGATGGGAAAAGAGACAAAGGAGCACCGGATGTTCTGGTTCTCAGTACCAGATTTTCAACCAAGTTTAAAGGCCGAAGGTACATTGGAGACTTTGGGCTCCCACAGCAAGGGCAAATTTGATGATTTATAAAAGAGATTTAGTTTATATTTGATCTTCCGCCTGATACAGTCTAGGATGAAGTTTAGGGGGCAGAGCCATTACGGAATGCTTGATGCATTCAGGAGCGAGGTGAATGGGGGAATTGTGGGCTCAGAGGCCTAGAGCACAGTTCTATCATTCAGCCTGGCTGCATTCAAGTGTAAGGACCAAATTTAAGGGGAAATATGAATTTTGGAGCGTTTGAGAGAAAATCTAACTTTGAACTTTGCAGTAGGTACTCAGAGTGAGTCTCTGCCCTCAGAGGGGCCGCTCCACCTTTGAGGGGAAGAACCTGTAATTTGCCATTGTCCTTTCCGTGCACCCTACCGACACCTCTATTCCACCACCAAGTCCATTGCTCTTTGTGTATTTGTCTTCTCTGCCAGACTTGAGCCCCTGGGGAAAGGGCAGAGCTGCTGCATTAATCTTTTTGTCTGTCTCGGTGCCCAGCAGACTCCCGGGGCTGTGGCCCCGTGCTAATTTGCAGGGCTGCCATATGGATTTTGTTCCTGAAGATCTCTCGGCTGGATCCCACTGTGGGTCAGTTATTTTTGTTCGGTTTCACCAGCCCAGGCTGAACGTTCCTTTCACATAGCCATCTCAGTCCCATGAGTCACTGGTTACCAGGGACGTGAGAGAATGGAATGTTTGAGTGTGGCAGACCCATCCTTACTGGAAAAAAGCAGCCTGAAGGAGTACCCACCTGCCTGTGGTCAGCTATGAGGACACACGAATTCCTGTGACTGTGTCCACACAGACTTTTTATTTCTCCTTGTAGATGGAGCTCCCAGATCTCGGGAGGTTTTATAAGATTCGGGCGTGGCATGACAGGCAGAATCCTGGCTCTGGGTGGCATTTAGAAAAGGTAAGGTGTGCCTTGCAGGGTGGGAGGATATCCAGGTCTATCACATCTCATGATTTTATATATATATATATATATATATATATATATATATATATATATACATATATATATATTTGCCTCTGTATCTGTCAGAAGGGTTGACATGGGCCATATGTTTTGATGGGGACAGATAAGGAGAGTCCTTTCAAAGTAGACAGAGAAATACTCGAGTGTCCATGGGGTCCATCCTGACCTGTTTCCCAGATGCTGAGTGAATGTTTGCTTCTGGGAGACCAGGGAAAGAGACAGCAGTCTGATCACCTGCCTTCTTCAAGAGCCAGAAGATCTCATCCTTGAGATGAGACAGCAGGCCTGGCCCGGGGTGCACACCTTTGAGCCCAACATTGGGGAAACAGAGGCGGGTTGATCTCTGAATTTGAGGCTATCCTGGTCTACAAAGTGAGTTCCAGGATTATGCAGAGAAAACTTGTCTTGAAAAGAAAAACAAAGTAAGGTAAAATAAAAATAAAAAAGAGAACAACACACACACACACACACACACACACACACACACACACACACACACACACACACTGATTAGGACAACAGAATGAGGACCACAGGCCACGGGTGAGATATCCGATGGCCCCACCTGCTTACCTCAAGACTACCCCATTACAGATGACTCTGATGAATACCTTGAATAAGGACAAATATAACTTCAACTGCAACCGCTGGCTGGATGCCAATGAGGATGACAATGAGATCGTGAGGGAGATGACGGCAGAAGGCCCGACTGTGCGGAGGATAATGGGAAGTGAGTATTGAGCTGTCTGCTGCCATGGGGAGGCAGTGGGACTTTACTTGCTGTGCTAGTGAGGGCTTGGCAGATTTGTCTGCTGTGTATCATCTGTCCTCTCTGAACACTATAGCACTAAGTTCCAGCCTCAAGACTGGCTGGAAGAATCCATTCCAGGGCATGGTGCTAGAACTCTCTTGTGATGGGGATGGTATGGCGGGAAAAGAGAGGTACAGGTCTTCAAGCTGGCCACAGGAGGACATGAGGAATCCACACGGAACAATGGTTACCCAGAACCTCCTCAAGATTAGAAAAAATAACTTCTTTACCTTTCACATTGTGAAACTTGGTGAGCTTTCTCCACACAGTGAGGCTGGATCTGGGCTTTATTTTTCTTTGACACACTAAGCTGGTATCCAGTGAATCCTTTGTCTCTGTTTGAGATCAGTAGGAGAAAGATTAAGCTTTAACCTGGAGTCTAGCATTCACTTTCAAAGGACCAAAGGGAGGCCATTCTGCCTCTAGGCTACAGCAGCAGCATAGCAGCAGACATGAAGAATGTGCTCTGTTGCTTTCTCTGGGAAACACTCCTTACTAAGTGATCACAGCATTCTCACGCAGTCAGAAATGAGATTGATAGCCATTGCTGTGCTGCAGCAGACATTACCAATCGATCAGAATTGGTATGGAGGAAAATTAACCTGGTTGTTATTCTTGTAGCTGTTCTTAATTTTTCAATAGGAATATTTCAAAAGTGATATTGAAAAAAACATAAAAAGTGAAGCACACCTGGAAAATTATAAGCAAGCTTTCTTCCTGGAGCCCTCCTAAATATTTCAATAACTCAACTCACCAGCGACCATGTGATACTTCTGAACACTGTATTTAGCGGTCACTTAGTAGAAGCTTTGAATATGTTTGTTGAAATAACTTGATTAGAGTTCAATACTCATATAGATATTACATGTATATATTCCAGATAGCAAATATCTAAAAATGAAGTCATCCCATCTATGATAATAAGAAGGCAATACTTACAACTAGCACTGTATGTCTTCCATTACTTTTTGCTCTTCTTCAATTTAATTCAGACTATACCTACAGAATGCTCGTCTTGAAAAGACCTAGCAATAGCCCAAATAGAACTGAGGAAGCCCCTGCCATGGTTGGATGGTTGGTTATAGACAGGCAGACTCAGAGCAGGTCTTGTGCTTATTGGTCCAATGACTGCCTATCCTGAGATACCAGCCCTACTTTACAATTCAATATTTGCATTGAAAACAAAAGCTATCACCTCTCTTTATATAACACCAACTCATCCAATGGAGATTTTATGTGATCATCAAGGCAGAAATGCATGTGTTTCCCATCTCTCTGTTTGTGCCAGCACTGTGCCTACAGGTCTCCTCAGGGAGACCTTCTAACCGGTTCTTAGGATTTCAGCTCCTTGGTCTCTTCTTCTGAAGTTACCTAGCACTTTTACCCTTGGGTATTTGGAGGGAGGGGCTGGTTTTCAATACTTCCCAACTCACAGCTCTGATTAGCTTTCTCAGGGTGCCTTAACACAGAGAGGACTGTTGAACCACACTGCTGAACTCCATGATAGCATTTTCAATTCAGCGGGTCTGCAGTAGGACCCACTGGACTCCACAATAGCATGTCCAACTCATTGGGTCTGCAGTAGGACCCCCATATACACTTACCCAACAAATTTTGGGAATACCAGCACTGCCCCCAAGGAAGCACAGGGAGCACAGGGCGGGGCACACTCACCTTTGCTTCTTCAGACCCTTGTTGTTGGTTCTTGGGTCCCACATCCCTCACTAAAAGTGTTGACACCAACTTTTGATGTTCCATGACCCCAGGATGGTACATTGGCTTATTGGGACAGCTGTAAGAAAAGGTTGTACTATATGGGCTAGGTAGGTGATACAATAGGAATTTGTTTTCAAGTAGTTCTGGAAGCTACAGTCAATGATCAAGATGTTTCAAGGTTTATCTCTCTTGGCATCGTTCTCATCCCCTTAGAAGCAGTTGTACTTGTATTCTCAGATGGTCCTCTGGGTAATGTGAGTATTAACCTTTGTCTTCCCGCCTCCTCATGGGATGACTCACTTCACCCCATTCTCCAATCCCCTAGCACCTTCATCTCCACATTCCTTCTGGTGTGCCAAGGTATTTCCATTGTCAGTGTGAAGGTTTGGGTTTGAGATGCAAACCCATGTATGATTTTTCCATGCAGAGAAATATGGCTCTAAAATCAGACTAAGGCTGAGCAGACTAGAGGACAGATGATAACATTCAAGAAATCACTTGAAATTGGAACTGGTAGGACTTGGGTGTAACCGCTGTGGAAACCAAGCTATTATAAGCTTCCTATCTAAGCAGCTCTTGTCCCAAGTTGCAAAGTCCATCCAAGCCAGGTCCAGCAAGGGTTCTGACACTAGAGGCCATGGGAGGAGGAATGTTTCTATAGACTCTGTATCACTTGTACATAGAATACAGGCTTTTTTTGTGGCTGTAATTTGACTATACTGTTAAAGAAGCATTTCTTTTTTAATTTATTTATTCACTTTATATCCAGTTGTGTCCCCCCACTCCCCCCACCCTGGGTACCACCATACCCTGGGACATCTAGCCTAAGTGGGCCTAAGCACATTCTCTCCTACTGAGGCCTGACTAGGTAGTCTAGTTAGGGGAAAGGGATCCAGTGGCAGACAACTGAGTCAGAGACAGCCTCTACTCCAATTGTTAGGGGACCCACATGAAGACCAAGCTGCCCATCTGCTACAAATGTGAGGGGGGCTAGGTACAGCCACTGCATGCTCTTTGATTGGTGGTTCAGTCTCCATGAGCCCTCAGGAGCCCAGGGTAGTTGACTCTACAGGTCTTTTTGTGGTGTCCTTGATTCTTCTGGCTTGATCAATTCTATCCCCCACCTCTTCCACTGGACTCCCTGAGCTCCCTCTGATATTTGGCTGTGGGTCTCTGCTTGTTTTTATATGCCTCCGAATGAAGCTTCTCAGGAGACAATTATGCTAGGGTCCTGTCTACAAGCCTAGCAGAGCATCAGTAGTGTCAGGGACTGGGATCTTACATGGGATATGTTTCAAGTTGGGTCAATCATCAGTCTCTGCCTCATTTTTATCCCAGGGCATCTTGTAGGCAGGACAAAAGTTGGATTGAAGGTTTTGTGGGTGGGTTAATGTCCCCCTCCCTCCACTGTAAGTCCCACCAAGCTATAGGAGGTGGCCACTTTAGTCTCCATATCCCCTGCTGGTAGGAATCTCAGGAAGGGTCATCTCCAGAGACGCTTCAGAACCTCCCTCATCCCAGGTCTCCAGCTACTCCCAGAGAACCATTTCAATGAGAAAAATTTAGTGATCAATATAGGTAGAATGTCTGTCTGTCTGTCCTGGCTATAAAGAATCTTTGCTGTTTTCTCTCAGTCTTTGGTGGGTTTTTTTTCGGAGTCGTAGAGACTAACTCAAATTCCTTGAGCTCACTCTTCCTGGCTCATGAAACATTTTCTGTTGTGCTTAGAACATGCTTCTGTCTTCTCTCAGATCTCTGGTGGTGATCTGCATTGTTCCTTGTACCACTAAAGAGCCAGAGGCAAAGTCACTCTCCTCTGATAGGTAACAGATATCATGCATGGTGTCCCAAAGAGCATTTAATGGAGAGACTTGCAGTCATGTAGGATGAGTAAATACCAATTTAAAATCAATTCTTAGAGTCTGAAGTTGTGTGTTCCCGGTTTGCTTACAAAATCACAGTCAGCCAAATAAGCAATTAACGTCGTGTCTGCTTGTTCGGAGGCTTTTTGGAGTGATTGACCTGATTAGAGATGCGGACAGAGCGTGTACCAACTCAACAATTTATTTCCACCTTGACTTTCCCTCAGGAGGCTCGTGCGATGGCAAAATAGATGAGATCCACTTCCTCCGCTGTGATTATACACTACGAGTGGGCAGGAGTCCATTGGCCATGAGTGTTGAATATTGTTGCTGCTCGTTAATCAGATTGAGCCATAATTTTTAAATTAAAGCCCAAGAGGCTCTGGTACTTGCCCATCTGTTTAAAGTCTCTCACTGCTGATGACTAACAATGTAATTGTTTTCAGTTGTCCACAGATGTCTTGTCAGGCAGCGTTTGGGACCTCAGTGGCTGGTGGGCTCAGAGAGACCCTTAGAGAGTAAGGATCTGTCACGTCCTCCAATGGGTCAGACCTTAAAACTCTGGGGTAAAGGGGGTGGGATCCCCAGGATAGGGATTCCTATTTGTTACCACTTTGCTTTTGGGAACTTTGTTGCAAGACAACTAAGAAAGCAAAACCTATCAGCAAATCAGACTGGAGCAAGGCTGCAGTTTGCTACTTGGATTTTCCCTGGTTCCTCATGTTGGTGCATACCAGGCAACACTGCCCATTCCTCTTATTACGACCTGTCGCCGAGAGCAGGGTGCAGTCTGCTTTCTGTCAGTGTGACAAAAAGCAGAGGTAAGCAAGATATGGGAGGAAGTGTTTCTTTTAGATCCCAGTTTCAGATGGTTCAGTCCATGGGTGTTCCTGGGTATGTAGGAGACTGATCATCATGACTGATCATGTGGCAAACCAAAGATGCTTACTTCATCTTTGGAAATGGAAAGAGAGGTAGAGATGGAGAAGAACCGGCCAGGAACAAGGCATGCTTCCTAAGACATACTCCCTCCAGTAGGCACCACCTCGCAGGAGCAGCCTAAGGTAGGAACCCTTAATGGATTAATCATGAGGTCAGAGTCCTTGTGATCCTGTCTCTCCCCAAGTCCCACCTCTGAGTGGCACTGGGGACCGAGCTTTCAACACACGAGATCTGCAGGGGACACACAGTGCTACTTATGTAAAGGCATGCAGCATTTCAATTTCGAACGTTCCCTGGGGAAATCAGGAATGGCTTAATTTTGAGTAACGTGTTTCTGTGGGGAGGGAATGCTGTGGGGCAAGAGATGTTCTCCTGAGCTTTGACTCATGCCATGAGTCTGCCGGCCCCGGTTCTGTTCACGGCAGGCCTCCATGTACAATGATTTGTTGTTGAACAAATGTTTTGGCACAGATAGCATATCTTCACGTACCCACATGATTCATGGTCAGATTGACTTTTCAGATGTCTCTATATGGAAATGAGTACATTATTAAAATAGATTTTGTGCACTAAACTTCCCTGCGACTTGTCTCATTTCTGATATATTTCACCTTCGCTGTAGATGGAATATCAGTGAATAATGTCTCTCTTCTTTAACGAAAACAACGGCTCTATCGATATAAATTCGTGCGTCACTCACTTCGCCCATGAAAAGTTCACAAGCCGATGTCTTTTGATCCATATCCGACAGTTCTATATATCCATCACCACTGTCAAATTCCAGAATGTTTCATACTCCTAAAAAAAACCCAAGTCTGTTAGCCCCTGTACCTTTCCCCAGCGTTAGCCCCCATACCTTTCCCCACCTTACTCTTGCCCCTGACAGCCACTAACCTGGTTTCTGTCTCAGCAGCTTTGTCTCTTCTAGACATTTCACACAAATGGAGTCACACAGTGTTCTCTCTCATTAACATGTGCTCAAGATTCAAGATTCCCGAACATCATAGGATGTACTGGTACTTTATAAATATCTATATCTATATGTATATCTAATCTATATCATCTATCTCTATCTCTATCTATATCTATACCTATACCTGTATCTGTATCTGTATCTATACCTATACCTGTACCTGGGTCTGTGTCTTTGTCTGTGTCTGTATCTGTGTCTGTATCTGTATCTGTATCTGTATCTGTATCTGTATCTGTATCTGTATCTGTATCTGTATCTGTATCTGTATCTATACCTGTATCTATATCTTTATCTGTATCTGTATTTGTATCTGTACCTGTATCTGTATTTGTGTCTGTATCTGTATCTGTATCTATACCTGTATCTATATCTGTATCTGTATCTATACCTGTATCTGTATCTGTATCTGTACCTGTATCTGTATTTGTGTCTGTGTCTGTATCTGTATCTGTATCTGTATCTGTATCTGTATCTGTATCTGTATCTGTATCTGTATCTGTATCTGTATCTGTATCTGTATCTGTATCTATCTGTATCTATACTGTATCTATATCTGTATCTGTATCTATACCTGTATCTATATCTGTATCTGTATCTGTGTCTGTGTCTGTGTCTGTATCTGTATCTGTATCATCTATATCTTATCATCGCTATCTATATCTATAATTCAGTGTGTGTGCAGGTGTGCACATACCATGGTTCATGGGTGGCAGTTCCTGAGAGTTGATTCTATTCTGCTTCTTTGTCTGAGCCAGGGACCCAACTCAAGTCACCAACACTGTGTGCAGGCTCTACCTGCTGAGCCATCGTTCTGGCCCATAACTTCTCTTTGATTGATGGACAATGCCCTGTTGTGTGGATGTAACACGCTTAACTGTTGAGCACTTGGGTTGTTTCTGCTTTTAGATTACTGTGAACACCGCTACTCTGACATTCATGCACACGTGTTCACATACACATGCTTTCCGGTCCGAGCCAGACGGTAACTCTCCCCATGACTCTGTAAGCAACCGTTGAGCTGCTTTTGAAAAGGTGGATGCATCTTCACCAGTATCTTGGCAGCTCCCCATTGGTCTGCATCTTGAGACACTTGCTGGTTTTGAAGTTTATTTTGCAACGTTACATGAATTTGAGGAAAAGCTTATCAAGTTCCTCAAAGAACTCAACTGCAATTCCGATAGGGATTGCGTCAAAGTAGTTCTGTCTGGGGACTAATCCCGTGTTAACGATGTTAGGTCACACGGCCCGTGAACATGGGACATTTCTGTGTCCAGTTATTGAACCTTAAATCGCAGTCACAGTTTGTAATTTTCAAAGTATAAAATTTTCACTTGTTTGGCTAAGTTTATTCCCAATTATTTTATTTTTTAAAAAATATTTATTTTCGTTTTTATTTTTACGTATGTATGCACACACATGTACACATGCACATCATATGTCTGTGTGCCTGCAGGAGCCAGAGAAGGGCATCACTGACAAGGATGAGCCACCTGATGTGGGCGCTGGGAACCAAGCTCAGGTTCTCTGGAAGAGTAGAAAACACGTTTAGCCTCACTGTTGGCCATCACTCCAGGTCATTTCACTCTTTCTGCTGTTGGGAATGAAAAATCTCTCCTCTCTCCCTCCTCTCCTCTCTCTCCTCTCCTCTCCTCTCCTCTCCTCCTCCCTCTCCTCTCCTCCCTCCCTCTCTCCTCCCTTCCCTTCCCTTCCTCCCCTCTCCTCCATCTCCCTCTCCTCTCTCTTGATATCCCTTTTCTTTTCCCTCTCCTCCCATCTCTCTTCTCTTGATATGATTGGGACTCGTGTATTGTACACACTGGTCTTAAGATCACCATGTAGCTGAGAAAGACCTTTATTTCCTTACTCTTCTGCCTCCACTTCCCAAGGGTAAGTCCCTTGCTCTATACCCAATCTCTGTATATAAACTTGTAGCATGGCTACTAAAGGCTTAAAAGCCAACATCCACATAGAAGAATTCATACTAGATTTATCTTTTTGGGTTCAGGTTACCTCAGGGCTTTTTGTCTAGTTCCATCCCATTTACTTATTTCATTATTTCATAACAAATAAACAATATTCCATTGTGTGATGTGCCACGATTTCTTTCTTTATTCATCTGTTAACATCTAGGCTGTTTTCAATTTCTGACTATTATGAATAGAGCAGCTGCGGACATAAATGAGCAGGTGTCTCTGCAGTAGGATATAGAGTCCTTTGTGCCTATGCCCAAGAGTGATATAAGGGGGTCTTGAGGTAGATCTATTCCCAGCTTCCTGAGAAACCGCCACACTAATTCACAGTGTGTAATTCTTTGTCTGTCATGTGGTATTTGGTTCACAGCATTGTGTTGAGGATTTTTGCATTTGTATTCATAGAAGGTGTTGGCCTATAGATTTATTTCCTTATCGACGCCATCACTAGCTTTGGTGCCAAGAATGTGTGAGCTTCATGAGTCCCCTAAGATGATCATTAACCTTTACTCAAACCTGACCTCAGAGACTGAGATACTCCCCTGAGTGCATCTTT
The DNA here is from genome assembly GCF_011064425.1 of Rattus rattus. Lineage (NCBI taxonomy): Eukaryota > Metazoa > Chordata > Mammalia > Rodentia > Muridae > Rattus > Rattus rattus. The sequence continues at coordinate 54,737,539 of NC_046168.1, read as the reverse complement.
TGGGTCATTTCAGGCAGGAATAGATAAGAAAGAAAAGCCAACCCTGACTGAGAAAGTTCAATCCCGTGGGCTGAGGGTTAAGTTGTACCAAAAGGGGAAAGGTGCAAATCACGTAAGCATCAGTGTGTTGCTGCTGCCTGTCTCTGAACCAACAACCTTGCACTCCCGCTGCCACCACCAAGAGCCACTTTCTCTGGTGACAGCCCCGCTGTGACGGGCTATATTCTCCTAAACTGGGAACAAGCACAAGCCCCTATTTCGTTTACTTTTTTACTCGGCCACAGGAGTGAGGAAAAATAACAAATATAGAAGATAGGTACCTGGGGGCAAGGCTGTTTCTATTGTGGTGAGAAACCCGAGCAGGCAGCTCTCAAGCCGTTGGAACTGGTTTGCAGAAGGAATATGGCCAAGTTTGGGGGTGGAGGCTAGGGAAGCCCCAGAATTCTGTAAGCTGATCTAACAGGAGTGAGGAAGACCAGAGTGCCAATAGAATGATTGACAGGCAAGGCTACCCTTATGAGGACTCAGAAGGAAATCTACATTCTACCCATGTTGTGGAAACTCAAAGGGGGCTAAGTTCAAAAGCCATGGAGTAATTTACATGATGCTAAGAAACTGCAAACTTCCGGATAGCATGCAGGCCTTGGTGTGGTTTATTGTGCACTGCATTTAGTAAGTTCTCCAGTGAGAATCAGGGCAGAAGGCGGACCACGAAGAAGCAAAAAAAAACAAAAAACAAAAAACAAAACAAAAAACAACAAAAAACAAACAAACAAACAAACAAACAAACAAAAAACCCCGCATAGTTTGGGAAGAAAAGGAATGTGAACCCAGTTAAAGTCACAGACAAGGTGGGTGTGGACAAAGTGGCTGTAATTGTTAAGAGACAGTAAGGACATTAAAGTAAGTCAGCAACTTGGCACCAGGACAAAAGTAAAGATGTCTCAGGTGTAAGGTCCTCCCCAGGGAACTGTAAGATTGTGGTACTCGTGGAAGCCTGACTGAATACATTCGGTGTTATGAGACTGGCATAGGCGTATTGGTCAGAGGTAGGACATTATGGATTACAGTGATGTGTTTAAATGTCAAATCGTGGTGGCTAATTTCATTGCCTGGATTTAGAATTACCTAGGAGACTGACAAACGTGTGTGTGTATGTGTGTGCTCTAAATGTACGTAGATATCACAGTAAGACCTCTGGACCTGAGCTTTTCTTTGTGAGTAGTTTCAAAAATTATTCAGTTTTTTTCACTTTCTGAGTGTTTCATCTCAAATCAGTTTTAGCAATCATTCTTTACTCTCCGCCTATCCATGTTGCAGGATCTAAAGTGCATCTCTCTGTGGTAAGTTATTTAGATCCATGTCCATTCTGACAGTCTCTATACAAAAGATTTCCTTTTGATGTTCAACTGGACAGTTTTCAATTGTATCATTTTTACAAAACAATGGCAACAACAAAAACAGAAACACCTGGCTGCAGAAGCTGCAATGTGTTACAATGTGTTACAATGTGTCACATAGTGCACCCTTTTGTCCTCACATCTTTACTTGAAAGTGTTCATTGCAATGACTCATTGGTCTGGTTGGAGACCTCTGGCTTCTGCTACACTATCAATACTGGATCCTCACTGGGACACCTCTCAGATCCTCCTGTTGTTGGGCACTGGGTCACGGAGCTCCTGCAGCTTTGTATCTGTAGGACCCGCCCCCTCATGTGCTCCAGCAGTTCATAGATGGGGTAGATGTTGGGGTGGGCCAGCTCAAAGCCCTGAGTCTGACCTAGGTGGTCACTGAGCTGGTCAGCCCCCCAGTTCTCCCACACCTGTGCTGCCAGGGCTGGCTCTCGTACTTTGCCCAGTGGAGGGGCAGGGCCAGCTCTCCTGCCTGCAATGGCTGGCAGGGGGCTGGACTGGCTTTCTTGTACCACACTGGCAGGGTGTGGGGACAGCTCTTTCAAACCCATGCCATTGGGGTCAGCTCTCCCAAGCTGCCTGGGTGGGGGTAGGGTCAACTCTCTGCCTGCAGCAGGCAGCAAGAGGCTGGGACATCTCTCTTGCCATTGCTCAGCACTGTCCAGACAAGGAGGGGGGTGGCATCCCTCCTTGTTCACTTACTACATATTATTTCAGTTACTTTCTAAATAGTCTCCCCCAAATTACAACCCACAGCTTAACTTAGAACAATTTAGCTCAAAGTAATGTCAATTTAATTTTAATAGTATATAAAATCTCACTCCCCATGCATGCTCCTTCATACCACTGATGACAGTTAAATTGTATCTTTGTCTAGGATATGTGATACCCTATATTGGGAATTTGTATTTTTACATATAGATTCACCAGTACAGTTTTATAATTATTGTTCTCTGATCTTATGTTTATATAAGACCTGAGAAGACAGGTGTTAAACAATATATTTACAGTAACATTGTTATCATCACTTTATCTTTTCTGGTGACTCAAAGTGAATTCAAGTTACCTTCCACTGTCTAACATGAAGATTTTCCATTAATATTTGTTACAAAGAAGGTCTTTTAATGATAAAAGATTCTTGAAGTATTTATTTATTTTGGAAAGCTTTAATTTTTCATCCTGAAGGATAGTTTTAGTGGATATAGAATTCTTGGATAATGGTCTTTTTCTTTCAACTTATTGAATATAGCATTCCACTGCTTTCTGGTTTTCATAGTTTTGGATGAAAAGTCGCCTGCTAATTTTTATTGTGCATCCCTTATACTCAATTTCCTGTTGCTTCCTTTGAAGATTTCCTCTTTGTCTTTGGCTCTTAGACATTTTATTATGATGTGTTTAGAAGCGGATCTCTTTGGAGTTTACCTACTCAGAGTTCATTTCATATAAAATGTCAAACATGCAGGTTAATATTCTTAACTCAAATCTGGGGAGTTTGGGAACCAATTTATCTTCAAATATTCTTTCAGTTTTTGTCTACATTTTCTTCATCATGGCTCTTACCAGATGGCATGGCTGGAAATGGAATACCCCTATCTAAGGTGACCAAGGTCATATCACCAGATCTGGCCTTCCAGATATATTTAACTTTCTTCCTGACTTCTGTTTTTTTTTTTCAAATATCTAATTGATATCTCAACTGTACAGTGTACAAATCTTGACTCCCATTCCCAACCTTATCTTTACCCTGACTCTTCTATTCCTTATTAGCATTTCTCTCCAAACAAAACTTGATATCTCTCTCTCTCTCTCTCTCTCTCTCTCTCTCTCTCTCTCTCTCTCTCAATTATCTACATGGTCCACTGGCAAGTATTGCCTCTAAATTACATTGACAATCTGTTGCCTTCTCCTCATTTTCACTGAACCCCAGTTCTAGGAGCCACTCCTTTCTTTCCATCAGAATCCACAGATGGTATTCACGAATAAGTCAGTTTCAAAGGCCTTACCTCTGAAAATGAAGGTTTGGCAAGTATAAAGTGGACCTCAGGAATTCAAATTCTTGTAAACATTTCCCAAGGGTTTCTGATGATCGCTGGGAATTAAGAACCTCCAGCCAGTCTCAGCCAAGGCTTGGCATGAGTCAGCTCCAAAGTGACTGACTGCAGTGGGGTTTGGGGACTTGAGTCAAGAGATGAAGTCGTCCCAGTAAAGAAGTGGATTTGGGAGCTTAGGCATGGGAACAGGGTAGACAGCCAATGGTGTCTCCCTTTCTCTCTGCCAGTGGCCCGGTATCGTGTGACTGTATGCACGGGGGAACTTGAAGGTGCAGGAACTGATGCCAACGTCTACCTCTGCCTTTTTGGTGATGTGGGGGACACAGGGGAGAGACTGCTTTACAACTGCAGGAATAACACCGACCTGTTTGAGAAAGGCAATGTAAGTTGCAATGATGTGCAAAACACACACCCCCAGCCCACCTCTACTTTGTCCTATCTTCCCTGTTCTTTTAAAGCAGAGCAGATGTCAGGTGTTGGGACCTCAGCGATGAGATAACATCTGTCCTGGTGAGGAGAATGGGGTCTGGGGAATCCATGTAGGAGCCACTTAAAGGCACAGAAATATCCGATTGGCTGGATACTTAAGCACTGGACTCACTGTCATTCGCTAACATCGGCAGCAGCTACAAGGCTCCTGGTGCTATGCAGCTAGAAGCTGGAGAGTGTCATAGAGAAAGTGTGGTCTCCTATCCACCTCTCAGGATTGGAAAGATATTGGACATCTCAGTTGTGTCCCAGAGAACCCAAGCCGGAAGAAAATGGAAGACAGTGCAGTTCTCTGGCATGGTCACTAGGGTTCATACCTTTTTTTATTTAAAGAGAATCCTAGGAAAACACTAAATATGGATGTGAGAGAAATGAGATCCATTGCTAGCCACAGTACAATGTGTTAGGTGTGTCTCTATGTTACTGCAACCATCAAGTGGGTTTACCGTGGGCCAGAGGTCTGTGAAGCTGTGCAGAAGGTACCAAAAGGGTCTAGGGAAAATCATTGGGCTGCTCACTCCGCTCTCCTGTCAGAAACGAGGGAAAGGATGAGTTCCTGTAGCTGGCTGTTGTGAAGATTATAAAGGGCTGAGAGACTGCGCGTGGGTCAGGTATGGTCCCCAGCACACGGTAGATGCCAGTAAAGAGTCATTGCTTCCGTGATGGGAAGTTGGTGGGGACTTAGAGGTGAAAGGGATTTGAAGATGTCTTTACTCTTCCTTCGTCAATTTACCCCTTCCTTGGTGATGGGGCGGTGAGCCTTGGGAGGCAAATGCAAGACTGTCTGAGCCAACCCAAGGGTGAACACTTGTAGGCCGTGTTGGTGAAGCTCTTCCGACCTGGGGTCTATCTGTGAACATTACGTGTGTTTTACATTTCCGTTCCCTGCAGTGGGGTGTGTGCGCCCATGCCAGAACGGTAGCCCATCCTCTCAGCAATGCGTTCTCATTTCCCGTGTGTCCCCACTTGGTGCTGGGTCTCAGGGGAGCCACCATCCACGTAACGTTGCTGTCTTTTCTTTCCTGGAGGCTGACGAATTTACCATTGAGTCTGTCACCATGAGGAAGGTGAGGCGAGTGAGGGTCAGGCACGACGGCAAAGGCTCGGGCAGCGGCTGGTACCTGGACAGGGTGCTGGTGAGAGAGGAAGGACAGCCAGAGAGTGACAATGTGGAGTTCCCCTGCCTCAGGTACTTTTGTCTTTCACCTTCCTTTCTTCCCATTTGTACTAGGGAAAGACTCATCCCCATTATGTGGAACGGTAAGAAGAACAGTGGCTCATGGTGGTGGTTGGTGCGAGAAAGGGGTGGGCTTGCAGGAGGTGTGCAGACCTGAGTCTTACCTTTCTATCCCACGCACGCCTGGCGGGCAGAGGTGCTCCACTGCACTCCTTAGGGCCAGCATGATGGCTTCTCTCGTGAAAGATCAAACACACCAAAACAGACATGTCCTAAATTTAAGTGAGCTGTTAGACACAGAATGAAATATGGCTACAAGTCGGATTTTTGTTTGAATCGTCTGATCCTACCTCTTGCCTGGTTATATCATTTCAAGGTACCTGACTTTGTTTGGATTTTCTTCCCTCACATTTGAAATGTAAAAATATCTAATATCCAATAGAAAAAAAATTCTCTAACCAGAGAGAGAGGGAGAGAGACAGAGACAGAGACAGAGACACAGAGAGAGAGAGACAGAGACAAAGACACACACAGAGAGAGACAGAGGAAACATTTCTGTAGAGTTTTTCTGAAGCGTCCTGTGCATAGCCAGCAGCTCCTGGTGATCTCTAAAGTGGTCAATAGAGACATTTTAGAACAAGGACAAGTGTCAGTGTTTTGTGAAACCCCAGTGTTCCTCATTCACTTGTGTTAATTCCAGGGAGCAGCACACGACCAGATTAACCTGGGGCCTGAGCCCACACACTGACCCATCCTTCACCTGAGCTGCTTCACTGAGGGCAAAGCAGTACCTGTGTGTGTGTGTGTGTGTGTGTGTGTGTGTGTGTGTGTGTGTGTGTGTGTGTGTGTGTGTGGTGTGCCTACTCATGTCAGCCCGGGAGAACATTCACTTAGCAACACCTCATGGCAGAACTAGGTTGAAGCTTTTGAGCTGAAAGGAAATAGCTTTTTAAAACTACGTCTATTAATACCTCAGAAGTATTTGGATAACAACAAAAGGATGTGTCATGGTTTCCTGTTACCAACTGGGAGAGACTGGGCTAGGTGAATGGAGGGGACAAGGAACAACAGGTGGGATCTTCTGATGGTCGGTGACCTCCCTGCTCCTGTCTGTGGTAATGTCCCTGCCATCCTTCCTGCAGGCTCTGTGACTATGGGAGCTGTCAGTGACCTTGGTGAGACAAAGGGAAAGCATCAATGGCTCAATTTGAGGGACTGTAGCTCGCAATTTGTGGTTCCCAAATCCGATGCCACCAATGCTCAGGATACCACTATGAACCCTCGTGTCTTTGAGTCTCTGCTTCATCTCCCCAGTGTTCTGAATCACAGCCCAAAAGCCTACATAAAGTGAGTGGCATTTTAGTGTTAGCTAATACAAGCTGACAGCAAGGTCCCCAGGGAGTGGGAGCCCTGGGGCTTTGGTTATGTGATAAATAAAAAGGGATGAAGAATGCTTGCCTCACTGGCCCTTCAGGAGTCCTGAGCTGTGTGCGGGGAGGAAGCCTTGGCTTCCCTCATAGGCTCCTGTGCCCGTTTGACTACATTAATGGTGAACTCAGTCACCAATAACACACAGGGGTGTCATTAAAGAAATCCAATTAAAAAGCTTGCTGTTGGTGTAATCTAATCCAGAGAGAGCCCGAATTGAGTTCTTCCCTGCTCCTCCCGGTGTCTGCTGGTGTTCCTGTCTGTTGTGTGAGTTTGCATTTCTGTCTGCCCAAATGCTGAAGCCTTGTGAACCTGTCTGTCCCTGGCTCTGAGTCCGCATGCCCCTAGCAAAGGGCGTGACTCTCTCTTTTATTTAACAGCACAGAAAGCATCACATGAGCGAGGAGTGAGGGATAGATTCAGTCACTGACCCCGGCTGACCCCAATAACAAACACTACCAAGCCTTACGTCCAAATGTGGTTTCCGGCATTTACAGTGGATCTTAATTTTAAAAGGCTTTCTTCATCCTGTTTTTTATTTTCAGCAAATAATTATCATAGCATCCATGCATATAAACACACATGTCTTACGTCTTCCAGGTCAGCAGCCTGGAAGAGTCGATTACAACTATGCATAGCTTAGGCTGTAAGAGTTAGTGGGAAATCCATAGCAAGTAAGGTTGCTGTTACATTGTTTTCTTAAAGGTAAGTTAAGCGAACGGGCATAGTAGGGCAGCAGTTTTGCACATAGTAAGGCAGCAGTCTTGTTTGTATATAGTAGGATAGTACACAGTAGGAGAGTAGGTCTTCATTGACCTCAAGGTATGTACTATTAACCCAGTCTGTGAGGGACAACAAAAGTTCCAGCCTCTTGGCATGCAATGTTTTTATTATAATGAGTATTTCATCATCACAGGCTTGGTGAGCTCTCCCCGCTCAGGAGTGTGAATGGAAGGGCTTTGAAGTCAAGTATGGGGCATAAAGTGGAGAGATATTCTGCCAAGACAAAATAGGATTGGCCTCTGCAATTCTCTAACATGAGATTCTTAAAGTTTTTCCCGTCATGGTCCCTTTTTGCCCAAGCAATTTATATGTGAGACCGGGTGTCTAGGTCAAGAGAATAGCTGTACAAAAGCAGTATTATGAATAGTAAATCATAAAGAAATCTGTTGTAAGACAGCCCTTTGGTATACATATATTTCTAACCATTCATTAGAGACAAAAATCAGTCTTTAATTGTTTTTAAAGTTAATTACCTAATTTATAATGAGGTGGATATGTTTGTTGGTTTTTACAGAAAAAAATTGAATGCTTTCTGAATATTTGATTCTAAAGCATCCAGAGTACCTTCAATAGTTTAAGAATTGATCAATATCTTGATTTTTTCTAGCTGTCAGTGGTGATGTGTCTGCCTTGCACAGAGAGGTAGGGCAAAATGGCAGAAGGATGCTTAGGGTTATTTCAGAAGGTGTTGGAAATTCTGTTTGAACCCAAGCCAGCATTCATGTGATAATCTTTAAGTCAAACTCAAGTCAGAAACTCAAACGACAGTTATAAAAAATTAAATATTCTAATACAACAGCATCAAATATATACTAATTTGGCGGTTTACTGGGAAATGGTAATAGGAAAACATTAAAAATATTTGTGTTGAAGAATGAAACCATTATGTTTCTACAAGAGTAGAAAAAATTGTATGTGCAATAAAAACACTGTAAATCATAACATACAATGCTCTCAAAGCAGGGCCACCGAGAGCTTCAGGTTGCACTGGTGATGTTCTGTGTGTTTTTACATGTGGTGACATGTGCAGGAGCATGTGCAGGTGCATGCTATAGGCTCAGAGCCTAGGCTGTAGCGAAGTCACCCCCCCCCCATAGCACAGGCAAGCACTGCCATCTTGGATTTATTATCCCTTTTTCTTTAACTAAGTTGGGTCATTGTGCATCAGAGCCTCTTCTGTGTCCTGAGTTTCACAGCTCCCACGTTCAGTTGCATGGTTTCCCCGTGGGTTATTGATCCACAGCTTGGGAAGCCAGACCTCGAGGACTGTGATCTACACTGGGTTACAAGCCAGCCCAACTATGGGTTGTAGACAAGCCATGCTTGTACAATAAGTTCGTTTCTTGGGCTTGGCCTTGGTGTTCTAAGGGAAAGGTATCTTGCAGGCAGATAGTCCCCATTCCTTCCTCTGGGGGACGCCCACAGAGGCCGGGAACCACTGTTTACTATGACACGATGATAAGGCATAGATGTCAACTGAACCCTGAAGACCTCAGTCCGACCTCTCCTGAAGTCACAGCTCGCCTATTTTTGAAGATTCCAGTTTAACCTCCTCACCACAAGCCTTCCTCTCTCTAATCCTTATTGCACATACTTCACCTCTCACCTCAGTGCCTCGTTTGGCTTATCCTTTCTTCTTGGTCATACTATAGGCTTTCAGCAGCCTGAGCGATGTTATTCTAATGGCCTCTATTCTGCTTTCTCCCATAGAGAGCCCTTGTCCCAGTGCCACATACACAGTTGACCTGGGGAAGATGGATTTGACAATAGTAGCCTTTTATCAGGATGCCTACCCTCGTTTGCCAGCAACTCTCTCTCACGTGCTGCATTCTGTCTACATGGGCCTTTTACCACCCCTAACTTTTTTTTTTTTCCCGGAGCTGGGGACTGAACCCAGGGCCTTGCGGTTGCTAGGCAAGTGCTCTACCACTGAGCTAAATCCCCAACCCAGCACCACCCCTAACTTTTATCTCAGGATATGTTTTTCCATTGGGATGTCCCTCTCTCTTCCTCTTTCTCTCTCGGACAGCATCTTGTCATCTTTCCAGTCGCAGTGGGCACTCAGCCTTCTCCAGAAAGCCTTCCTTTCCTGGTTTGAGTTGCAATACTTTGCTAGGCCTCAGAGACCCACTTTCTTCTGCTGAATTCAAAGCTCCAGGCCTCCCTGGAAACCGTGCGTGAGAGATATGATGGTTGGCGTGTTTGCCTGTTCCACTCGGAAAACTAAACTCCCATCTCCTTTCTCTCAAGGTGGCTGGACAAAGACAAGGATGATGGGCAGCTGGTCCGAGAGTTGCTACCCAGTGACAGCAATGCCACGCTCAAGAGTGAGTTGTCCTGATGGCCAGGTGGTGGTGTCCACTGGGCATGGCAGTTGCCTTTCCTTAGTTGAACAGGACCTAAATCTTTAGAGAAGATGTGTCTTTACTTTAGTTCATGAAGTTAGCACGGGGTGGTGGAGAAATAAGGCATTGGTGTTCTGGAAACTTCTCAAAGGTCTGTGCTTGAGCATACAGTCCAAGTGTGGCATGGTGTTAGGCCCTGAATGCATAGGGATCATCAGAGTGATAAGAACAATAACAGCAGCTGATAGCACCAAGGACAGGGACCCCTGCTTTGGGGCAGAAATGCATTTTGGAGGGTCTGTTGAATGAGGCCTATGCTGAGCCTTGTCCTGGAGCCCTGGAGGTTTCCTTACTGGTGATGTGTGTTCAAAATGCCATGGTTTGATCGTGGACTTTAGATAAAATTTAAAAGAAACATACCCCAAGTATCCCACAATGCAGCTCTTCATGTTTCTGTGGTGTAGCTCATCTGAGCTGGGCAATGAATCCCTAGATGATTATACCTTTATTTATTTATTTATTTTGGTTCTTTTTTTCGGAGCTGGGGACCGAACCCAGGGCCTTGCGCTTCCTAGGTAAGCGCTCTACCACTGAGCTAAATCCCCAGCCTCGATTATACCTTTATTAAGATCAAACCGCACGGTTGGAACTAGAATATCCAGTGTCTGGGCTCAAGACCAGAGAGCCTAAAAACTGGGAAGGAGCTCAAGAGAAGAGGTCACCTATGCTTATGATAAGAGGACACGCCATGACTAGAACACTCACACCTATGGTTGCTGTTGGAGCTGGGTTCAGTCCCCAGAGGGTCTCCACCTTAGATCGATGTTCTTCCCCATGAAGCAGGTTCTCATCTCACCAGGTAGACAGAGCCCAGACCTTTCTGTCCTCCTAGTCACAGCCTTAGAAAGGTTTACAAGGAAAGGGGCATAAGGAAGAAGTCTTCCTGTTCTGTCTTTCAACAGTAATGTGATTGGTAGAGCTGATCTGTCAGGGCCAGGTCCGCTGCAAATGGCCTCAGGTGTAGGGTCTCAGCTCTTTCTCTTCAGACCATTTACCCCAGTGGGAAGACCCTAAAGAAGCAATGAGTGATGGGACTTCCTCTGGTGCTATTTATCCTTGCACACTGGATGGTGCAGAGATTTCTGGAAGATAAAGTGGGACGTTACATGGTGTCCGATTAGGGGAGGGAGTAGCTTTCAATGCCTAGCGAGGTTTAACTCCTGGATGACTTCCTCGTCACCATCTGGTGTCAAACACCTGACCTTCAGAGCTCTGCTTTCCTTGCTTGCAAGGCTTGGGTGAGAGCACTTGCAGTGATGCCACAGAACGTGCACCCAACGTAATAAACACTGGAAAGCTCTATTGCCTTTGGTGACAGTTCCTCACCCATCAGAAGCTGGGTCAGGGGATTTCTGGGGATGCTTTGAGTCTCTGAAAATGTGTGTGCTCTTGTCCAAAATTTACCTTCCCACGCTGAGCACATTCATCTCTCACAGAACAGGAAGAGGAGGGCCCTGGTTTTATAGATGAGGGGACTCCACAGAGATGGAGGGAACCTCTACACTCAGTTACAAGACCAAGGTTTCAGGCTCTAGGGTCCTGACTCTTAGCCTGGGTGTTCCCTGGCTGAAGATTGTCCCCTCTTTTCCAAAGCCTTGCTCCTTGTACAACTTGCACTAACGTCCCCATCTCTCTCTGTGTTGGCACGTTCAGACTTCCGCTATCACATCAGCGTGAAGACGGGGGATGTCTCTGGAGCCAGCACAGATTCTCGGGTGTACATCAAGCTCTATGGAGAGAAATCTGACACCATCAAGCAAGTTCTTCTCGTCTCTGACAACAACCTCAAAGACTACTTTGAACGTGGCCGAGTGGATGAGTTTACTCTGGAGACCCTGAACATAGGAACTGTAAGTGTCCATCCTGGAACCATGTTCCTACATCGACCCATATGTGTCTATATACACACATTCACACCTGCACTGATGTGCATAGGGTGAGCCCATTTTGAAGGAAAAGAACTGTACACCTAGGGATCATTAGTGAGGGTTTTCATTTCTCCCATGGTCAGAGCAGCTATGAATACATGAGCAGTAGTTGTGCTTCTAGAACCTCTTTGGGACTGTAATACACAGTAACTTTACCCCCCCCCCAACACTTTTACCTACATGCCAGGATTAGTCTAGATGGAACATGGATACTAGAGGAAGAGAGGGAAGTTAAAGAGAGAAGAAAGGACCAAAATAAGGAATACAAATATTTCTCAGTTCCAGATTTGAGTGTGCCTCTGAACTGTGTTCAGAAGTGCGTGCTTCATGAACACTCCTGAGGGATGCTGCCCTGAGAAATGGGACTCGAGAGTCTTTGTCTCTCAAGGTTCTATGTGGCCTTACTGTAAGTGATCTAAGCAAGTTGGCCACTAACTGGAAGGCGGACCAATCAGTGATAGACTACTGCAAAAGAGGCCAGAGTGAATTGCATTCAATTGAGTTGCACGGAGGTTTACAGGGGATTTCCAGGGGGGTGGCGGGTAGGAGAATGGACTACAAGAGCTTAACAGAGTTAGGGCAGTGAGAGGAGCTGAGGAGATTGGATAATGGGAAACACATCTGAGTTTGCTAATTGGCACCTGTCAGATTTAGGTTTCTACCCTCCCAGATCCCAGAGCCAGGAGCTAGGCGCAAAGCTCAACCTGACTGGAACCAATAGTCAATTATTCCGACAGGATTTGGGTTCTCTCAGCTAAGGGGCCGAGGGTCATCCTAGGAATGTGGCCTTGAGTCACTTAGACCCTGCTAGTGTTTTGTTTAAGTCTTTATAGGCCAAAGTTGACACTCAGTCAAGAAATAACATGATCAGGGTCTGGACCAGGTGACACTCTTTCTTGACGTCACTTGGAGCAACAGACTTAAATGGAAGACTGGGAGCCCTAGGGACACCTTCAACCGTGTCTGAACTAGGATTGTGTTGCACCCGCCAATCTCCAGCATCACCTGATGAGCCCTGAGTGCTTGCTCCCTTTGCAACCTCAGCTTCCCTGTGCCTCCTTTCCTGTGGGCTTCCCCCCTCTTTCTGGAACTCTCTTCTGTCACCAACCCACACTCTAGGGAAAGACCTCGTGGCAGTCATTTTCCCCTTTGGGGGTAATGAACTCCGAATGTATTTACATTTCTAACTGTGAAATGAAAATTTTGTTCCCTTGACTGAAGGATTTCTAGACGCGTGAGGGGAGGGGGTTGAGGGAAGAAGGCTGTGGAGACTTGTCCTCATGTTGGTGAGACGCCCTCAGTGAAGAATGTGGCCAAGAGCTTGGGGAGCCTAGCATCTCCTGACTCACTACCTGCCATTGTTACCTTTCTCACCAGTGTTCGCATTCTGAATGGTGGAGATGCCTCGGGAATTATTATTTGAATTGTGTGTGTTGTAACGCCCACATGCTTTGTAGTCAGGGCTTAGCATTCCCCTCCAGTCCAAGGTGATGTGTAATGGACAGTCCCTGACTTACAGAGCCTCCAGTCCTGTCAGCTAGCAGACACTCACCCTTGTCCTTAGTCTTCCTTGCCCTGGAACTCTGACAGCTCCAGAGAAGCAGTGACACTGTCCTCAGTGCCTGGGGCAGGCATTCAAGGACTCTCGGGCTTTATACACTTAGCAGGTTTTCTCCCAGCAATTTCAGGGCCCTGAGTTCCACACACTCAGCTGCGTTTCATCAACAGCTGCAAAGAGGCACTTAGTATGTGGGGAAGCAGAAACCGGGGCTTGAGTGGACAATTTTCTAAATGCGGACTGTGGGTACCAGACAAGGTTAGTGTCACCCTCTAAAGCATTACTGAGAAAAACTCAGGGCTGGAAGGGTTCCCGGAGGCCATCTGCTAACTCCTTTTAATGTTAAAATTACCCTGTGTGCAACATTTCCACACAAATGAGAGCAGTTCAAACCCTGAGAAACCAACTCCACATAAGGTTGCTGACTGACCTCATGAGCTCTCATTCCTGTTGCCCACAGGCAACGATGTTGCTCTGTCAAGTAGCAAAGCAAGTGGCTAGAGATTGCTAATGGACAGAGAACAATGTTCCTTGGGTCCCTGAGTAAGAGAAGGAGTAGATACAGAAGCACCATGTTCAGAGCAAACTTGCTTACCCCTGTGTGATGGGAATCACAAGGAAGCTATGCAGAAGTGTGTACAATGTTGCATTGCTTCAAACCAAGCCAAAATAAAGCAGTAACAGTTGCCAGGCACGCAGACACTTCGCTGCTTCTGAGACCAATCTCATTTCTAAGTACCTAACAGATTTCAGTCCTTGCCAACTCTGCCTGCTATTTGCTTCTGCCTCTGACCTTGGGAATGAGTCAGATTAGAGGGGAGGGCATGGTGCCTACAGGCAGGAAAAGACTACCTTGGTAGGCAGGGCCCCAGGTTCCTGATTGCCCGGATGGGCTGGGTCACAGCTTTCTCCTAAGGAGCTGGAGGCCGTAGCTGAGGGGAGATTTTTGCACCGGTGCTCAGAGAGACAGAGGTGGAGGCTTGGGTATTTCTGCACACTGCTGTTCACACACCCTTCCTGGAGTTTCCTTCCAGATCATCAGGCTGGTGATTGGGCACGACAGCACTGGCATGCATGCAGGCTGGTTCCTGGGTAGCGTCCAGATTCGCGTGCCCCGCCAAGGCAAGCAGTACACCTTCCCTGCCAACCGGTGGCTGGATAAGAACCAGGCTGATGGGCGTCTGGAGGTGGAGCTGTACCCCAGCGAGGTGGTGGAGATCCAGAAATGTATGGAAAAGGCTGGGTGGGGCCTCAGCACTGAGAGTGGTTCTCTGTCTAATGGGGGAGGGGGTGATGGAATCAGAGGAAGGAGGGGTTAGAGGAAGGAAGGGGAGCCTTGTGGTGATTGAATCTTACCTCCCTGTGGTGGGGAAAAGAGACATTGGGGTGGGGGTGAGGGCTTCCTGTTGTCTCCAGTACTGTGGTTCTTGGGGACAACATGGTTTCACTTCATAGCTAGGAAAAATAAGGATCCAATGGATAGAATTTTTGTCCTGGAGAAATACAGAAAATAAAAAACCATTAGGAGACATATATTCCCAACCTTGTGGAAAATTTGGGGGCGTAGTCTATATCTTCCTTAGGAAAATTAGCTGAGGAGGTCGGACTTTTCAGTCAGTAAATGCCTATTGAGGTTTCTCCAGCCAGCCCTACTGTGGCCTCTGTGAAGGCAACTGTTAACAAAAACAGGCCAAGGCCTTGTCCTTGTGAGAGAGGGAGCAGACTGCCTAACAGAGAAGGGGGAACTGGAGAATGGAGCAGGGTAAGAGGGTGGTGGTAGGGCAAGTGGACAGGCACCGTGAACAGGTTTTTGTGAGGAACTGAAGTCTTCAATGTCCATATGAGTAGGTTGGAGGCTTCCAAAGGTTTAGAGGTTGGGGAAGATAGTGACCAGATTGTTTTTCTATGGCCACTGTGTGTCCACCTCTCTCCTGAGAGCAGCTGACTGTAGCTTTCTTGCTACAGCCTTCCTTACAGGAATTCTCTTTAAGAGCAATGCATAGCTGAGGCAGCTCTCCCTCAGTCAGAATGTGGAGTGCTCGCTGAACAAATATGGCCACCTGCGTTAGGATCCCCAGCACTTATTGAAAAGTTAGTTCAATGGTACCTGTCTGCCATCCCAGTGGGTCAGGGAGAGAGTGGGTAAGAGGACAATAGGCTGGAGTGAGGACAACGCTCATTTAAATCGAAGCACCTGGCACTGACCAGGTAATCAGCTAGCTACATTGATGAGCTAAGGGTTTGGAGAAAGACCGAGTCTCAAAAAACTAAAGTGGAGATTGGTAGAGGATGGCACTCCATGTACACACACACACACACACACACACACACATGCACAGACAGGCACACACATATAGACATGCACACACACACACAGAGACACACATACTTATTGACAGGGACACACACACACAGACACACACAGAGACATGTACACACACACATACACACTCACAGACAGGCACATATACACAGACATGCACACAAATGCATACATATACACACAAAGACACATACACACACACACACACACACACACACACACACACACAGGAACACACACAGGATTTCTTTTATCTGAAAAGAAATCCTGATATTGTCTTAGAGTAATCACATCACTAGACAGAATGGTGCCATAGTCTTTTAGGAGACACACCTACTCTATTTGCAGTACCCTCTATTGCTACCTACCAATAACGTATTTCTACCACCCTCTAACATCTTGATAAATATCATCTCGAAATATGCACAGCTTTTTCTATGAAGGGCATGTGTTGGTATAGTCTGAAAAGTGCTTTGATTTAAATGAGCACTGTTGTCATTCCAGAGTCTTGTCCTTTATTAAATGAAGGCAGTTTTTTGCTTCTTCCTGCCTTGTGGTGTCTGCCCAGTATCAGTAACTTTATAATTTAATTTATTTTTTTGTCGCTACAAGGTAGTACTTGTATAGCACTATGGTGATGTACAGTCTTATAGACCACATAATATAAAATGAACACAAGCTCTTACCCTAAGGAGTTCAGTCCTAATGTTGTGGTATCTGGTGAGAGCCTTCTGGATTCATTCTAACATGGCAGACGGGGACAGAGAAAACAGGGACACCTCGACCTCAGACAGAAGAGCTGAGCCCTCACGGAAGGATCACCTCTTAAAGCCTCTATAGCTTACAATAACAATTAGATATCAGCATGGAGGGAACAAACATTCAAACCCTAGCACACAGGCAGACAATGGGGAGCACCAGCTGGTGTGTGAAGTCCCCTCATTCCTGGTCTCCAAGAACACACAGTGAGGTAATAGATGTCTAGACACAACAGTCTGAGTGCATACGGCCTACTCAATTCCTCTAAGCCTAAGCTGGCCCGTCTGCCAAACGTTGGCTCATTGTGTAGGGGAGGTTAGAGAAGATGATGCCTGTGAAGAATCAGGCATGGGTGGGGGGAGGTTTAGGAAGTGCTTGTTGCTATCCTTCTTGTTACCGCTAACTGCCCCTTCCCTTTCTCCTGTTGTCCACTAGTGGTCCACTACGAGATTGAGATTTGGACCGGAGACGTGGGTGGTGCCGGCACCACTTCCCGAGTCTACGTGCAGATCTACGGGGAGGAAGGCAAGACCGAAGTACTCTTCCTTGCCAGCCGCTCCAAAGTGTTTGATCGGGGGTCCAAGGACATATTCCAGGTGTGTGGGAGGTAGACAACCGGGTGCCAACAGGAGGCAAGCAGTTGGTATGGTGGCGCCGCTCGTCCGCTGGACAATGGGTGCCTCCTTCCAGCTGGGAGATGCCTCCTGGAGGAACTGAAATTGAGGGATTCTTGGAAGCGATGAGCAGACCGTAGAGTTTTGAACTGGAAAAGAGAAAGCACGGATGTTTGCCCGTGTTCTACCGTGTGCCCTTGAATGATAACTTCGTTCTTGGACCTGAGTTTTGGGGGCCTGAAATGACCGGAAGTCCTTCCCTGTCTCTCACTTGAATTACCTGGTGATCTTTAAGGGAAAATGCTGTCTCAGCCACACCCCAAGCCAGCCAATCAATCCTTACAAGTAGGGTGTGTTCTCTGAGGTAGCTTTCTCTTGGAAGTTCAGCCAGCAATTGCAGGGCACTGTCAAGTCCGCAAGTGACTTCTTAGTCCACCAGTGATGGCACCAGGGCTAGCTCTCTGCTTGCTCCCTGTCTATGGCTCTGATGCTGAACTTCTCCCAGGCTAGTGATAAGTCCATATTTCCCAGGCAGGCCCCTGAGAGGTGGCAGAGTTTGCTAACGTGTTTTTAAATGTCCTCAGGGGACTTCCTCTGATCACATTGCAAGTCTTTGGCCAAGAGGAAAAAAAGGTTCGAGTAAGAGCTCATTGTTGTTAAGGGAGGAGGATGCAGAGGCCACTGTAGTTTTTATGCTGGACATGAAGGCATGTGCGTACGTATATATGTGTACAAGCACATAAGTGTGTATCTTCAGACATGTGTAGAGGAAACATGTTCATGCTGGGTGTTCCATGTGTGTTTTTGTACCATAAACATCTTGGTATTCAGTAAAGAGTCTTTTCTGATTCCCAGGAAGGTGCTAGCCGACTTGGGGCCCAACCAGGGTCACAAGTGTCTGAATCATGACAGGTACAGGGCCTTCATTGGGTTGTGTGTCCTCTTACACTGCTGGCAGCCCCAAGCTAACACGGTCAACCTTTCAGGACCTTGTCAGCATTCTCGTCAGTAGAATCCAGCTTTGTAATTACTGCCTGCCTGGCATCTCGGTCCCCATAGCAATAAGAGTCAGTGTCAGATGTGCACCTGGGAAGCTGCGAGCAGTCACAGAAATGTAATTGAACAGTGTACAGTTCCCATCCCCTAAGCAACAAAGAAAGAGAAATTCTGCTTTACCTAAGCCTAGGCACCATTTTGCTCCATGGTTTCCTTACAAAGGCGGGTTAGCTCCATTATGGTTTCCTGAATACGAAGTTGGGAGAGCTTTCTTCTCATCTAGGTCTGGAATAAAGTTCAGGACACTGAGTAACTAGAGCACAGCCTTCGACCTCAGGTGCTTGGCACTCAGGTGGGATAACTGGTGGGACTGGACTTTGAAAAGAGTCAAACATAAAGCCAGGCTCAACACCAAGGTGCACAGGAGAGCCAGACAGAAAGGACTTCAGGCTCGGTTCCCCACAAGTCTGAGCCTCGGTCTCCTCTTCCTGAGGATGTAGGGCTCATGACACTGTGACACTGGGAGGTTGACGATGAGCTGCCGTGCACTAGGCCTGTCTGTCAGAAGACACACAATGATGGCCTCTGTCCTTAAAGGGAACTCATAGCTCATTACTTTATTTTCTGATGACTGTGACAAAATACTTGAAAAAAAAATCAACTTAGGGACAAACAGGTTTATTTCGGTTCATGTTTTAAGAATGATAGCCTCCATTGTAGCACGGCAGGAGAGTGAGGCAGCTGGTTGCGTGGTGTCTCCAGAGACGAACTAGAGAGCAGCAGGGAATGAGGCCGGGCTGTAAAACCTGAGGTCCAGGCTGGTGACTCAGTCCCTTCACAGTTTCACAAAGCAGTGCCACCAGCTGGATCCTGGGGGCTCAGAACAGGAGGCTTTGGGGGATCATTTCATATTCAAACCACCACACAGCTCTAGAGCCCCAAGATGGCAGGATAGGACCAGAGCCAGCTAAGTCCTGGGCCCTTTGGAGCTCAAGGGTCTGGTAAACCCAGGTGACCTCTGAGGAAATGGGTGAAGGTTTTATTTATTTGTCACAAAAAAAAGAAACATATTTCTTTCTTTATTGCCGAAATGGTATCTTCCTAATAGTGGACACGTTTGTAAAGAGAACACGGGAAGATACTGTCTGATTTTTGTTGTTGTTTGGTTGGTTTTTGTTCTTGTCTTTTGCATTTTCAAGACAGGGTTTCTCTATGTAGCCCTAGCTGTCAAGGAATTCCCTTTGTAGACCAGGCTGGCCTGGAACTCACAGAAATCTGCCTGCCTCTGCCTCCCAAGTGCTGGGATTTAAGGCATGCGCCACCATTGCCAGGCTCTGTCTGTGTGTTTTTAAGGTAATAATGAGACCCGGGACTGTGAACAAGTTGGAGTTGAGGTAAGATGGGAGTAAGAGCAGACCTGGCACAGCGAGCTTACTGTGTGAGCAAAGATACGAAAGCAAGAGTAAGGGTAAAAGACAAAGCACTGAGGTTGACTCCATCTGAGTTAGAAAGAAGTGTTTTCCTTAAGCCTGGGGAAGAGCCTGGCATAGTGGGAGACACCTCTACACCACAGCTCAGCTCTGGCTTCATGGGGGAGGCGGGGAGGATGGCAGGAGCCATGTCAGCTGCTGCCCTGCACTTTGCACAGCTGGAAGCGGCGGACGTGGGCGAGATCTACAAGATCCGACTGGGACACACAGGCGAGGGCTTTGGGCCCAGCTGGTTTGTGGACACAGTGTGGCTGCGGCACCTGGTGGTGCAGGAGGAGAGCCTGACGCTGGAGGAGGAGGCCCGGAGGAAGAAGGAGAAGGAGAAGTTGCGGCAGCTGCTGAAGAAGGAAAGGCTGAAGGCTAAGCTGCAGCGGAAGAAGAAGAAAAAGAAGAAAGGCAGCGATGAGGAGGAGGAGGGCGATGAGGAAGAAGAGTCCTCCTCAGAAGAGTCCTCCTCTGAGGAGGAAGAGGAGGAGGAGTCAGAGGAGGAAGAGGAGGAAAAGGAGTATGGGCCAGGGATGCAGGAGGTGATTGTGCAGTACAAGTTCGTCGCTAACCGCTGGCTGGCCCGGGGCAAGGAGGACAATGAACTTGTCGTGGAATTGGTTCCAGCTGGTCAGCCGGGTCCTGAGCGTAAGCCTGAAAGAAACAAGGGGCCATATTTCCCCCTAAAGGGACCAGTGGAGGGGCAGGGTGATTCAATGAGCCTTAGGTAGAGACTGAATAGGTGGGACCCCACTGTGGTTCATAACTCTCCTGACCTGCCCCCCAGAAAGTGACAATTGGTCCATCTGTTTGGAGCTAAGCACAGCCTTTGACCTGGCCTCTTAAGGGGAAAAACATTGAGGTTGGGAGGAACTCTCACATACCTTGTTGTAGCCAAATGTAGGGGTAAGAAGGGAGGCCCATTGGCTCTTGATTTCATGCCAAAGACAAGTCTTGGGTGGGAGGTGGGTAAGCTGGTGTGGAATTGCTGTAGAACCTTCTGGCTTCCAGAGCCCACCTGGATCCAAGGTTGTGGGCCACAGTTCCGTCTCGTGGCTCTTGTGTTCTGAGTGCTACATCTTTCTGTGTCTCCAGCCAATACCTACGAGGTCCAGGTGATCACAGGGAACGTACCCAAGGCTGGCACTGATGCCAACGTCTACCTGACCATCTACGGTGAGGAATACGGGGACACAGGGGAGCGACCCCTGAAGAAATCAGACAAGTCCAACAAGTTTGAGCAGGGCCAGGTAGAGTGGGAACTTTCTGCCTCTTGGGTGGGTGAGAGCCAGATATGGAACACTTTTCCCGCAGCAATCTGAGCCAGCATCATGTCTGCTGTGGGTCTAATAAGGGGTTGCATTCAGTCCGGTGAGGTCTGGCTGCAGCTACCCTTCTGTAAGCACCAGTAGTTTGCAGAGTGTAATGTTAAAACTACAAGCAGATTCCTGCAAGGGAATCCTATAGGCTAATTGGTCCTCAGAATCATCCGGAGAATACTGTATTTAAACACTAAGTGAGCTGAGAGGGTTTAAAAATATTTTTCTTTTTATCTCTGTGTATGGATGTTTTGCTCATGTATGTGTCTGTGCACCATATACATGCAGTTCCCATAAAAGTCAGAAGAGGGCTTTAGATCCCCTGGGACTGGAGTTATAGGCACTGTAAACGACTGTCTAAGGGCTGGGAACCAATTGAGACAGAGAGAGGAGAGAGAGAGGGAGAGAGAGAGGGAGAGGGAGAGAGAGAGAAAGACACAGAGAGAGACAGAGAGACAAAAAGAGACAGAGAGAGGAGAGAGAGACAGAAAGGAGAGAAAGACAGAGACAGAGAGAAACAGAAGAGAGAGACAGAAAGAGGAGAGAGACAGAGAAAGACAGAAAGATAGAGAGAGACAGGGAGACAGAGACAGGCAGACAGGAGAGACAGAGAGAAGAGAGAGACAGAGAGAGGAGAGAGACAGAGAAAGACAGAGACAGAGAGAAACAGAAAGAAAGGAGAAGGAGAGACAGAGAGGAGGGAGACAGAGAGAAGAGAGAGACAGAGAGAGAGAAAGAGGAGAGAGATAGAGAAAGACAGAGAGAGATAGAGACAGAGGGACAGAGAGGAGAGACAGAGACAGAGAGAGACAGAGAGACAGAGAAACAGAGAGAGACAAAGAGAGACAGAGAGATAGAGAGAGACAGAAAGGAGAGACAGAGACAGAGAGACAGAGAGGAGAGGGAGGCAGAGAAAGGAGAGAGACAGAGACAGAGACAGAGACAGAGACAGAGAGAGGGACAAGAAGAATGAAGTAATCCAGCTAACGTTGCACATAGGGGCAGCATCTAAGAGAAGGCAGCCATGGTTATATCTATTTCTACAAGTTTTCTGCAGGTTTAAAGTCCTTCAGAATGAAGAGTTTTTAAACAGTGTATCATGGAGAACCGGTCCACACACTGGGTCTCTTTTCTATTGTCTTTCTCTGATGCAGTGGTGATCCCCAGACTTGTGCACAGCTCACATTCCACTCATCCTCCTCCTAAGGGAGGAGCAGGGCCAAATCTTTCCTGTCAGCCTGCGTGCATTTGCTCAGGACTGTTCACGGCAGGTGTCGAAGGAAATTGCACGCATGTGTACACTGAGAATAGGGTCTCGTTGGACCCCTTCCCACATGTGCATACTCATCACAAATGTGAAACCCAATGAGGTGGTGGTGGCACAGACCTTTAATCCCAGCGATCAGAAGGAAGAGATTAGGTGGATCTCTGTGAGTTCAGGGCCAGCCTGGGCCACAGAGCTGGTTGCAGGGACAGCCAGGAATACACAAACTGCACTCATAGGCCAGGGTTATAAAGCAACAGTGTAAGAGCTTGGCATAGTAGTGTAATGTTAGCACTTGGGAAGTAGAGGCAGGGGATGACAAGTCTGAGACCAACCTAAACTACAAACAGAGCTCAAAAAAACATGTGCTATGCTAACACCAGACCGACGAGCTGCATTCTCCTCACCCCAACTCTGATGGCTCTGGGTTTTAGGGTCTTCCTTTGGGTGAGACTAGAGCGGAAAGCAAGGATGTGTTGCCCCTCTGAGCCATACTTTCTCCATTCCTAGACAGATACCTTCACCATCTATGCCATTGACCTGGGGGCTCTTACCAAGATTCGGATTCGTCATGATAACACGGGCAACAGGCCGGGCTGGTTCCTGGACAGAATAGACATCACCGATGTGAATAACGAGACCACGTGAGTGGGATTTGAGGGGAGGAAGCGTCAGAGGTCATGCTTGGTGCTAAACAAGTCCTGGAGAGAGGACCAAGGATTCCGAGGTGATGTCTGAGGGTTAGGGTGGGTTGGCCGAGGCCAGGATGAGTTTGACCATAAAGGAATCTGCAGGAGCCTTGTATCTCTTCTCTGCCTCCCAGAAGTTCGTATCCTGTCAGATAGGAGTCTTCTAGAACACCTACTTGACAACCCCTTTCACCTACAACTCTCCATGGAGAAATCAACTTAGAGTACCCGGTTTTAATGATCAGAAAAGTTTTCTAAAAGAGCCACATAGAAGACATTTCCGGTTCTGAACAGCATTTGGTCTCTGTAGAAGGCACCCTACTAGGAAAGTACAAATGTAGCTTTAGCTGGACGTGCTAATGCACACTTTAATCCCAGCACTTGGGAGGCAGACGCAGACAGATGTCAGTGAGTTCCAGGCCAGCCTGGTCTACCATAGTGAGTTCCAGGCCAGCCTGAGCTACCTAGTGAGACACTGTTTCGAAAGAAAAACAGCAGAAACAGCATCCTTGAATGACACTGAAATGGGGAGCAGAGCTGTGTGCTAATCAAACGTCATTTGTGGACGCTGAAATTTGGGTTTCATGCCCCGAAATGCTTCTGTTCCTTCGACTTTTTTTTCCTCAACAGATGCAAATCTCTGATTAACTTGATGTGTGTCAGTGGGTGGTGGGCTGGACTGGTACGTGTTGGAGACTCAGAGCCACCCTCTGACCTAGCCTGGGAAGGAGGTATTTGTCTTCCCCATAGATGAAGGAGCCCTTGCCCTAGAACCAGCTGGTGTCAGAGCCAGACCTGACATCCAGACCGCTGATGTGAGCTGTTAGTGTGCTCCTACCACTAGGCCACACTGCCTCTTGGATGGGGGGGGCTTCTCCATGTGGAGTTCAGAGGCATAGAGGAAAGCATGCTAGCTCTGGAATGGACTCAGGACTGCCGAGGGTCTAACAGTCTGTGAGATTTAGTATGCACTTAATTAATAAATATTTGTTGAATAAATGTCTTGGCCTGCAGCCGGTTGGGTCTTGGACCACGTCCCCTTGTGCTAAGCTCTATATAGGACAGAGTTAACTCAACCTATTTCCCCTAGACCCCACCTGGTCATTGCAAGAGGACCTGAAGCACACCTCACAGCTAGCTCTGTATTCTGTAAAATGGTTCTGTGATGAGACCACAGGATCCTGACCTGGATGGATCCTCTGCCAAACTCAGGCCAGGCTACCTCTTTACGGCTGTCACTTCCTCTTCTAACAAACTGGCTTAGTGACAACACCCTGCTTACTTCCCAAGGTGTCCCTGCAAGGCAAAAGCTTTTCAACTGGGCAAGGCCAGAGTGCGCTGAGAGAGACCCAGTACCCAGTTTCCCTCCTGCTGTCTCATCTGTTGATTTGACATTTCTGGTCCAGCCCAACTATTTAAAAATTACTGTAGTTTTGTAATCTATTTGAATATCTGTCAGTACTTGTCCTATTTCGTGGTCCTTTAAAAATATTAACTATTCTTACCTTTTTTCAAATCAAGGCATTAAGTGATTTGAAAAAAAAAAAACTAGTCTTGAGCGTTTGATTATTCTGCCTTTAAATGAGTATGTGGGGGAAATGTATATTTAGAAATTAAAGTGC
Organism: Rattus rattus; assembly: GCF_011064425.1. Lineage (NCBI taxonomy): Eukaryota > Metazoa > Chordata > Mammalia > Rodentia > Muridae > Rattus > Rattus rattus. The sequence goes on along the minus strand of NC_046168.1, from coordinate 54,713,247 downwards.
CACCCCCTGGGTACATTCCCTCTCTTGTCCAACTGTTTCTTTGTACATCTTAATAATTTGCAATGGTTTTCTCCTCTGGAGGGCTACGGGCTCTGGTTAAGTCTCTGTCCAGGCAGCGTGCGTTTCTGCTGCTCTTGTGAAGGAAGTCCTCTCCCTGGCCCTTCTTCCCTTCCTTCCCTTCCTTCCCTTCCACATCTCTCTGTCCTGCCCATCCTTTTCTCTCTGTGTATGTCACTGGTTTGTGCTTCGTTAATAAGAAGCCCTCTTCACTAATGAGCTGGCTTCAACAGCCTTCACACCGACGCTGAGCACAGCTTAATCTTGGAGAACACAGAGAAATTCACAGAAGTCCAGAAGACAGAATCAGAACAGCAGATTCACTGCTAGCCTAGAGGGCCCCCACTCCCCTGGGTCTTCCCTGTGCACTCCCAGACTTTCTTCCAAACTTTACAGAGCACGGCTGGGGTGGGAGGGATGCCCAGTAGTCAGGGGCCTAGAGAACACTGACCTCATTCCTCTCCTGTCTGGTAGCAACCTCCCTTCCAACCGGTTCTCCTGGATCCCTCTCTGTCTCACATCTACCCCCGCTTGGCTGGCAGAATGTGGTAGCTCTCGTCTCAGAAGTACATGGGTCTGAGTCTGTAGTGACATGCTACCACTTCACCCTTCCTGTCACAACCTCCTGACTTGCCTGCCATGTTACATCTCCCAGACCAGAATCCCTCAGGGCTCTGCTCCAAAACCCACAGAGGCTCCTGACTTCTATAGGATGATTAAGCATGTCCTATGTGGCTCATATAGTCTCTGTCTCCTCTCCTAGCTCTCAATTCTAGCCCCAGACTGCCCTGCCCCACCTATTTTGCTCAGTTCTTGTTATTACTTGAGCCAAACAAAAACTGGGGCCTTCCTGGAGGTTTTACATCAGTGGTCCTTTCTTCTTGGCGTCTCCTCCCCAGAGCTCCCTCTCCCTGTGTTTAGAGAGGTCTCTGCCTAGCTGTCAAGGTCTCATGGACCCCTGGCATGCCCTCTGTGTTCTTGCCTCTGGATCCCTTTTTTATCTGATCCATTTAGTCGTTATCGTTTCCCCACAGTGGCACATGTAAGAAATGACTTCCTCTCTGTTGTTACTTCTGTGGCTTCTCGGTATCTAGAAGAGAGCTGGGTGTAAAGATAGCCACGTTCAGATTTCTGAGCTCTAGACTCTGGCTATCAGCAGCAAAAATAAAAGTGAGAAATGCCATCTCTATTCATTTCCTTATTTATTTGGGGCATTTACTTACTGTACATCAAGCCGTATATTTAACCTTCTCGCTTTTAATTTGATGCAGAATCTCACTAAGTTACCTAGGCTGGCCTTGACCTTCTGACCCTCCTACCTCCCCTTCTCTAGTCTCGGGGATTCCAGGTTCCGAGCCATCAGCCCTTGCTAGTTATTTAATGCTTGACGGTGCAGTCTTTTCAATTTTTACTTTCAAGTAAGGTGTGTATGTGTGTGTATGTGTGTGTGTGTGTGTGTGTGTATGTGTGTGTATGTATGTGTATGTGTGTTGTGTGTATGTATGTATGTGTGTGTAGTGTATGTGTGTGTTGTATGTATGTGTGTATGTATGTGTGTGTATGTGTGTGTATATATGTGTGTGTATGTGTGTGTATGTATGTGTATGTATGTTGTGTGTCTCTGTGTGTGTGTGTGTGTGTTAAACTGGTCCCAAGCTTTGATTCCATGTGAACCTGCTGCCTACTCAGCCTGGGGCTCTTTCCTTCCCCACCCTGGTCTGAGCTGTGTGGTGTGCCTCTGGCCCAGAATGCCTGCTTACCCAGAATGCCTGCTTACCCAGAATGCCTGCTTACCCAGAATGCCTGTTTGTCCCTCTCCTTTATTCCTTACAAGTTCCTGCCTGTTACATCTTCTGGGTCCAGAGACCTGTTTGAGCAGGACGTAATTACTCCTGTGGAAGATGGAAGGTCACTGGGCCCAGTCCCCCTGGACTTCCCTGTGTGATCACTGGCCCCAGGGGAGGAGGGCTAAACATCCAACCCTGGCCTAGCTCCATCTTGATCTGCTTCTGCCTGTTGGAAGCAGGCTCCAAGGGGATATGTGCTGACTGGTGGGTGCCACAGCTGTGAGAGTGCAGTGGCCTTTGGAATCCTGCGGCAGGTGTCTCAGGGACAATGGAGTTCCACAAAGCCACTCACTCCTTGGTGCAGCCTGTGGGAGGGATGAGCTAAGCCTTCCTTCCTAGCTTCTGCCCCCACCCCCTCACCTCCTAGGCTCTTCCTCTGTGAGCGCCTCTGTCTCTGCCTCTCTCCTTGCCCTTGCTGGCTCTCATTGTGTCTGCCAACAATCCACCTCTCTCTACCTCGCTCTACCTCTCTTTCCCACAATTTAGATCTGCAGCCTATTATTCTCGATTCATTTGACTGAATTAAAGTCTAACCTGCAGAATGGTGCACGTTTCCCACAGAAGCACTGCTTTCGTGGCTGTCTACTCTGAGTCACCACAGTGCACTGCCTCTCGCCCTCCCAGTCTATCCCTACAAAACGGCCTGCCTTGCCTGTCTGGGTGTGGTGCTGATGTCACACCCGCTGGTCAGCTTCTCTAACATTTGGAGGTGCTGAGGGCATGGCCGGCAAGAAGAGACACTTGCCGGGATACTGTCTACCTCAGAGCTGGATTAGTTCATAAATGGCATTTTCACATCAGGGCAAGGAGCAGAGATGCAGATGGAAAGCAATGGCCTCTGTTTGCAGAGGAGTTGCGTTCTCAGACCCTTGGAGCTTGAGCGCTGGAGTACAGGCTCCAGGAGCACAACTGAGGAAAAGGAACGAGGAGGAAGGAAAAGGCAAGAGTGACCGCGGCTGAATTAGCAAGTTCCTACAGAGAGCGTACCCTTAGTCACAGGAGCGCGTTCCAAATGTCAGGGGGGATTCACACAAAACCACAAACCGTCTTTTGTGCAGAATTCAAGTGGGACTAGGAGTCCTGGCCCTCTGTTGACTAAATCTGGTGATCCTAGGAAAGAACTTGTTCAAGATCACACAGGGATTAACTGAGAGTCCTCAGGAGACAGGAGCTAGAGAGTTGAACCGTAAAAGTGAGTCCTTAGTAACCTCTCTAGGCCCCTCCCCCTTATGCTGGGTACTGCTTTTCCATGGAGAAGTCTTCATGGGTGTCATCTCCCTTGATGGCTGGGATGCCACTTTCTGCTCCCTAGACACACATCTGCCATAAACACCCCTGGTTTATGCCGTCGAAGTCCACAGACTCCATGCATGACTGCAGAACACCTTCCCTGTGCAGCACAGTGCCCGAGACGCTGGCCTCACACTGCCTGAGAAGGGCGCGGTAACTATCTCTTAAGTTCCTCTCTTTCTATATTTTTTTTTCCGCCCAGTGTATTACAGACTGAGAGCGTCTCTGGGTTTATTGTTTATCGACGTGTGGGTATAATTCCTTAACCAGACAGATTGGGGGTGCAATGTTGTGGCGGGCAGCCAGGGGAGTTGCAGCCCTGGGGGCCCTCATTCTCAGACTGTTTCAGTTCTCATGAGATCTTTCCAAAGAGCTGCGCCAGTCTTCCTTACCCTTCCCTACAGGTACTACTTTCCGTGCCAGCGCTGGCTAGCAGTCGAGGAGGATGACGGCCAGTTATCCAGGGAGCTGCTGCCGGTGGACGAGTCCTACGTGCTACCTAGCGAAGACGAGGAGGGCGGGGGCCAGGGTGACAATAATCCCCTCGACAACCTGGCTCTGGAGCAGAAAGGTTTCTTCTATTAGAGATGATTCTGTCCATTGTCCCATCTTTCCTTCCTCCCTTTCTCCCTCCCCTCCCCCTTCCCTTCCCCCTCCATTTCCCATTCCCCTTTCCCCTCCCCTCCCTTTACCCCTTCCTTTCCTCTTCCTTCTCCTCTTCCTCCTCTTCTTCCTCATCCTCATCTTTCTCCTCCTCTTCCTCCTCCTCTTACCCCTCCTCCTCTTCTTCCTCCTTCTTCTCTTCTTCTTCTTCCTCCTCCTCCTCTTCCTCCTCCTTCTCTTCCTCCTCCTCTTCCTCCTCCTCCTCCTCCTCCTCCTCCTCCTCCTCTTCCTCCTCCTCTTCCTCCTCCTCCTCCTCCTCCTCCTCCTCCTCCTCCTCTTCCTCTCTTCCTCTTCCTCCTCCTCTTCCTCTTCTTCCTCTTCTTCCTCCTTCTCCTCCTCTTCCTCCTCTTCTTCTTTCTCCCTACTTCCTTTTCCCTTTTCCTTCCCTTCCTCTGAACTCTTTCCCACTTTCCTACTTATGGGCTCTGGGCACCTCCTCCTAGATACCGTAGCTGCCCTGCACTCTCCTCCCTTCATGGAGAGACTGTAGAGGTTGGGGGTGGGGCAGGCTCCTGTATGCCTAGCATACGGCTTGGAATAAAGAGGTCCACAGCTATGAAGTGTGCTCTTCAGGGACAGACTGGCTGGGCTAGCTCTGCCTTATCTTTTGTCCTCCTCCAGGCACACTTTTAGGCATATTTCTGAGGGGGGAAATAGCCATATCTGGCAAGAGGTTCACTCAGCCTGGAGAGGCCTGAGCAGAGTGCCTGGCTGTGGGCTTCTGACTCCCTGCCACCTCATGTTTACTTGTCTGTGTGCCACCTATGTAGACCAAGAGGGCTTCCTGTAGGAAGCAGGGCAGGGGCATTTGTCTGTTGAGGAGTTTCCCGAGCTAATGGCACTCCAAGGAAAGCAGTGTGCAGAACTGACTGTGTGAACAGACTTGTTTGTTGCCAATCACAGGGCTCATAGGTGTAGGACTGATACAGGGGAGGATCTGGGGTGACAGGGCCACAGTGGTAGAATCAAGTCGCCTGTCCTCCCTCGTTTGGATCCCCCAGGTGAGCCACAGCTCCCCTCTCTGTCTTCTCCTCCTGGCAGATAAATCAACCACATTTTCAGTGACCATAAAGACTGGGGACAAAAAGAACGCAGGCACAGATGCCAATGTCTTCATCACGTTCTTTGGCACGAAAGATAACAACGGTAAGAGAGAGGCACCCAGGCGGGCTTAGTGGAAGATTCCTCTGTCTCTATAAACTCTCTTCCACACTGCTCACTGAAGAACATAGGATTGGGCCCCATGACAAAGGCAGTTCCCCCATAGGCAGCCTGTCCTAACTGTACCCCAGGAATCTCTTAGAAGAAAGGACTCCTTCAAGTTCAAGAAAGCTCAGTCCTGGGGCTCCAGGGTCCCTATGATAAAGTCTTCAGAGCGCACCAGAGTTACTCCAGCAGCTGCACAGGACCTCAGGGAAGATGACACCTTCAGTTTGGTGTTGTCACCTCCCTCCCAATCCTCTCCCAGCCACTATCACTGAGTGAGTCTACAGAGGAAACTTTCCTTCCAGCGATCTTCATGCATTAGCTTGAAGCCCCTTGCCAAGCACCACTGAGGAATGAACGAACCCCTCCCCCTCTCTGGCTGTGAGATACGTTAATGCAAACCCTGGCTCCGCAGCCTGACTGACTGGTTCAAATTTCCGTTCCAGGCTGTGTGATCAGCCACATGTTGCTTAACCATTCTGTGCCTTAGCTTTCCCCACTTGTAAGATAAGGTTTTATGTGTCTTACAGGGCTCTGAGTTTTATGACACGGAACACTTAAAATTTGGAGGTGAAAGTGGCACTCAATAAACATCGCTCGTCCCTGTTACTTAGTAGGTTAATAAAGCAAATGATGTAGAATGAATGAAATAGGTCGCGTCTGATAATCGATGAGTTCGTACAATGGTTCCTGAGTCATGTTCGAGCAAAGTGAGGGACTCTGGCCACTGCCCTTGCTTCCTCTGGCTTTCTGTTGTCAGTCCTGCTGTTGACCCCTCTGCATGAGAGTCTCATTCAGGCCTCACAGGGAAAACACCAGGTCACCTCTCTCTGACTGAGGAAATCAAGTCACAGACATTAAGCAGTTTTCAGCAAGGTCTGTCTTGTTTATGTGAGAAGGTTTTCTGCAGGAGGGTGGGTGAGAACAGGTTGGGACAGTCTCAGAGCTAGTCAGTCACCATGGGCTCATCTGGTTGGCAGGAATGACCCTCCTGAAGTCCTCCAAAACCAACAGTGACAAATTTGAAAGGGACAGCATTGAAATCTTCACTGTGGAGACGCTGGATCTGGGAGACCTTTGGAAAGTTAGGATCGGCCATGACAACACAGGTCTGGTTTCCTCCCTTCTCTTCCCTATTAGAGCTACAGAGTCCCTGAACCAGTCAGTTGTGGGCATCATGCCATCCACAGGGACACAGCTTCTGACTCTCACTTGCCCAGTGGAGCCCTGGCTGCCACAGATTCTGGGATTATTCATTCGTCTTCCCTGGGACCTGCACACGGGTGCTTTGGAAGTCTCTCTCCAGATCTCAACCTCAGTGATGTTAATGTGCACCTGAAAGAGATCAGTGGGTCTCTAACCTGTGGTGCATTGACGTCGTTCAGAGTGGGAGGGGATATTAGACCATGGCTTCTAGGTCCACCCCGTTGTCTCCAATCCAGGGTGTGCTTATCTTTCAAGTCCCTTGGTCATATGCAACTGCTAGCCTAGGGACCCTAGTTTAGGGACCGAAGAGCCAGCTTCATGGAACCTACTGACAGAGCAGCCAGACAAAGGAAGCATCCATTTTTTCCCCCACAGTAAAGTAGGACTCTTTACTGTTGGCCAAACCTCCATTTCTTAGCTAGAGGAGAAACCCCATTCTAGAAGCAACACTCTTGGGACTGTTAGGACAAGGGTCTTGTCCTGGTCTTCATTTCCTTCCATAAATGTGTTACCTCAGCTTTCATCCATCACAAATAGAGCCAGGGAGCCGTGAGGCACAACGGGATAAGAACGTCTCCGTGGACGCAAGCTTCTGTGCATCCCTGAGCTAGCTTGTCTGGAGCTTGGTCCGCCCCCACAGCATCCTTGGTTCTCTTGTTCAGACTTGCCTGCCCTCCTGCTACCTCCTCTCAGTGCCTCTCCAAGACCAGCAATGGCAGGAGCCCCCTTGGGCTGCTGCTCTTCTGCCGACGCTGGTCCAGCCTGGAGTGGGATGCAGTTTTAGTCATGTGCACATCTTAATAAGTGTTGTCTTGACAACGCTGTCAGCAAACGGTGCTAAAAGACTGGTGGAGCTCTGGGAGTTCAAGGAGAGAAGGGAACTGGGAGTTTCTGAGCTCATCCCCAGGGAGTCATATCTGCACACGCTCTTAATCACACTCTTAATGGGCTCTCTCTACCTCTCCCTCTCCTCTCCCCTCCCCCTCCCCCATCTCTCTCCCCTCATCTACAGGCAAGGCCCCAGGCTGGTTTGTAGACTGGGTGGAGGTGGATGCCCCATCTCTTGGGAAGTGCATGACCTTTCCCTGCGGCCGTTGGCTGGCCAAGAACGAGGACGACGGAAGCATCGTCAGGGACCTCTTCCACGCGGAGCTTCAGACAAGGCTCTACACGCCATGTATGGAAAGGCTGGCCCTCCTGGGGGCCCCCATACCCTGCTGTCCTGACTCAGCCCCAGACCCTCCTCCACGGTTGGCACGGTGCCAAACCCACCTCTACCATTCTGTTCAGCTCCCTTGTTCCCTCCTCAGATGTCCTGAGTTCGGGGGGGCGGGGGATGAGATAATACTGTGGGCCTAGCCCTGGACCCCCAAAAAGATAATATTGGATTTATTCCAAACTCTACACAACACACACTGATGAGAGTGCACTGTCTGGCCTCTCTGGGGCTCAGTGTTTCTCAACTATAAAATAGAGACTGAGATGCAGGGTGACTAATGTTAAATCAGTGCTCACGAGGAGCGATGACCCACCCACCCCATCACCATCCTCTTCACATTCTACCAAGCCAGAGAAATTCCTACTCAGACACTTTCTCCTAGTGGGGGTCAGGGGAGAACTTGAGGGTAAATGTTCCTTTCCCTGGACAAATCGGAGGGAAGGTGGGTGATTCCCTGTCATGAAAATGTTCACACCTGATGTTCATGGGCGCGTACGTCCGTACTAGGTGCTAACACCCAAACTGAAATCAGCCGAACTGTGAAAATCTGTCAGAATTTGGTGAGATCTGAAACCCACACAGAACAGTCAATTTAGTTTTCTGGCTAAATAATGAACGCTACTAAATTTTTTTTTCCCCCTGAACAGCTCAGAATCAAACAGTATGGATCAGTCAAAGTTGGGACCAACAGGTTGCCAGTGTATTTTCCAGTCCAAAACCTGAACAGAAGTGACCTTTCCCCTAGTCAAGGCTTCGACCTAGCCTTGCCCCAGAAGCTCCCCAAAGTGCAAGTCAGACTGAACCGACACTCAGCACTGACAGGAACAATTGGGTCCCGGGTGCAGGAGCACCCATCCCCCTTGTGGCACCTTAACAGGCCACATTTTGTATCGCACCAGTTTGAGATTTTGCATAGTCTGACTGAGTACCCCGTGTCTCCCTGCATCTTTGGGAATTGGTTCCAGGACCCTTGCGGGCAACAGTAGATGCTCAGGCCTTTTACAGGAAGCAGCATAACATTCTAGCATAACCTAGAGCAGGTGAATCTTACACTCGCACTTGCTTTTTTAAAAAGGGCTGTGGGGTGGGGAAAGAACTGAAAAGCCCTAAGAGGAAACAAGGCGGAAGGGATTGGATCAGACCTGTTTCTGGAGAGTCTCTGGGCAGAGGGGAACACAGCCAAGGGGCTCTGGAACAGTAGAAGAAGCCTCCAGCTGTCTCAGTCAGGGGCCAGCGGAAGTGTCCATGAACCACCTCACTCCATGGCTGAAGTAATTTCCTCCAGTTCATCCCAGAAATGGACTCTGTAGCTCTGGAGTCAGACAAGTTTGGGCTCAGGTCCCACCATGTGACCTGGGACCAGTCCCTTCACCCCTCCGCAGCTTGTGGCTTTCTCCTCTGATGAGATGGGCACAATAGCACTCCACTGGCACTCTGGGGAGGACGGTGCTGTCCAGGGCATAGTACTGAACCTGGCACATGACAAGTTCCCAGTGGGTGAGACCGGTGCCACCACAGGCATGGATATCTCCATACTTCTTCAGGGAATCCTTTCAGGACACTGGAGGCCGTTTCTCATTCGGAGAAGGTTGAGATCCCCTAAGAGCAGACAGCTCCTAAATGGATGGGTCCCTTTAAGATCCAAGAACATAAAATAAGGGGTATTTGCTTGTGGACTCCTTTTAGGGTTTTAACTTCCTTCCTTTCTTCCTTCCTTCCTTCCTTCCTTCCTTCCTTCCTTCCTTCCTTTCTTCTTCCTTCCTTCCTTCCTTCCTCTCCTCCTTCTTTCCTCTTCTTCCTGCTCTCTTTCTGTCCTTTGGTAATGTATGTGATATATTATGTATGTTTGGTGTGGTGTTTGTACTTGATAGTGTAGGTGTGTGTACACATATGTGGCTGCATGTTAAGGTCCGACAATGTTGGGTGTCCCCTCAATTGCTTTGTGCCTCTTGTTTTTCAGGATAGGGTCTCTCTCACTGAACCTGAAGCTCTCATTAATTTTAGGGATCCATCCCTCTCTGTCTTAGCCCGCAATGTCGGTGTCACAGACATGTGACACAGTGCCTAGCTTTTTATGTGGGTTCTGGGGATCTGAATTCAGATCCTCATCCTTGTATGCATGACAGACACTTTACTAACGGAGCCCTCTTCCCAGTCTGTATTCATACTCTCTCTCTCTCTCTCTCTCTCTCTCTCTCTCTCTCTCTGTCTCTCTCTCTCTCTGTCTCTCTCTGTCTCTCTCTCTCTCTCTCTCTCTCTCTCTCTGGCCAGCAATCCATAATGAGCATATTTATTCATATGCATGTATGCCAGGCATATCACAAAGTTACCTCACTCCGTGTGATATGCAGTAGCACTCTCTGTTCAGGATATGGCTGACTGCTCACTAACCTTTCATAACCTGCTAATGAATCTCACCCTGTAGCTGACACTTGATTCCGATGAACAGCTTCAAACTGTACTGTAAGGTGTGAATTAGGCCCACGCCACAGACACGCCAAAGAGAAACTTAGGAATCTTTATTAGTCAGCCCCTCCGAGAGCTCCTGTAGAGCAGATCCTCAGCCCATACAGACACACTGGTTGCTTGTCGTGGAGCAGCTGCACTGGGAAGTCACTTGCTTCAGCTCTCCTTTAAGGGTAGACAGTCCTGTAGCTACTGAATAGACCCTAGAGAAACTCCCCCTCCTCCTCTGCCTCCTCCTCCCCCTCCTCCTCCCCCTCCGTCTCCCTCCCTCTTCCCTCCTCCTCCTCTCCTTCTCATCCTCCTCTTCCTCCTCCTCCTCTTTCTCCTCTCCTCCTCCTTCTTCCTCCTCCTCCTCCTCCTCTTCCTCCTCCTTCCTCCTCCTCCTCTTCCTCTTCTCCTCTTCTTCCTCCTCTCCTCCTCCTCCTCCTCCTCTTGCCCACTCCCCTATAAGAAACATCTATAAAGTCAGAGCAGCTGAATGAGAGGGCATGTGCGACATGGGAGCTTGCCAGTTTGGAGCCAATGAGGGACTAAGAGCAGCAGACAGAATGAGAAGAGAATGCTATTTCATCACTAAGCCTGGCTCTCTGATTGGCAGTTTGCCTCTGAAATGCAAAGCTCCGGTTACAGAGTATGGCTAAGCCTCCTGGTGGGTGCACATCAATGAAAATGAAGGCTCTTAGCCAACTTCTCCAGGCCACACTGATCATCAGGTTAGGCCCCAGATTTGGGCTTGAGCTTTTCAAATTCCATAACCTATATCTTCAGCCGGTCTGTCGTAAGTCCACTGTCTGGAGGATCAGGGCTGTCTCTAGATATGAGGCATGAGATGTTCCCTCTAAAAGGCCACCACTGAGGCTGGAAAGAACACGACCTCACCTATGGTATCTTCTGTTCTCTTCCTGCCACCCCTGTCCTTGCCCTCTGCCATATCTCTCAGTTGTCCCTTATGAGATCACCCTCTACACCAGCGATGTCTTCGCTGCTGGGACGGACGCCAACATCTTCATTGTCATCTACGGCTGTGATGCCGTGTGCACCCGGCAGAAGTTCCTGTGCACCAATAAGAGGGAACAGAAGCTGTTCTTCGAGAGGAAGTCGGCCTCCCGCTTTATTGTGGAGGTACCTGGCTCCTTGTACTTCCATAGAGGGGCGGGGTCAGAGAAGCCTTTCATCTAGATGGGCCACAGCGAATGGGAGGTGAGCAGCTTGGTCAGCCTCTCTGAACCTTCATGTCCAACCAAACAGGAGGATGATGAAGCTAGGTAAGTCTTTTAGGACAAGTTGTCAGGTTTAAAGGTGATGACCAGAACCAGGGGAGGCAGGCATACCAACAGGATATCTTCCTGCTTCTACCACGGATGCAACCCAGCTTCCAGGCAGGTAGGAGCTGAGGTGCTGCATGGTGCAAATCTCTCACAGGGGATTGTGCAGGGCTGTGTCTTCTGCTTGGCTCTCAAGCTATAGCCAGTTGGACACAGCTGCTATATGTTTCATAACTCCTGTCAGATCTGGGCAAGGGGTTTGGTCATCTGATGTTTACTGGGGATGTGAGTTCCAGCACCGTGGAATTCCCACATGCCTGTATGCAGAACAATTCATCCAGCCTGTGTTGTCCTCTCGTGTGAGATGGTGTGGGCAGGAGACACAGCAGAAGAGCCCAGACTCTGCCTGCAAGAGCTTGTGGTATAACTGGGAGGCCCAGTCCTTCACTCACTAATGCTTGTCACCGTCACTGGTCCTATGGTTTGAGGCCCTAACATATGGGTTCTATCTATGTTCACTGGACCCTTGCAACAATTCTGCACTGTACTGGACCCAGGTAAAGAGGAGGGGATTGAGGCACAGTAAGGCTAGTGACTTTCCCCAAACCACATAGCTAGCATGCAGGAGAACCAGAATCAAACCTGCGGGCTTTGACATGTGTGCTCTTACACTCCATGGTAGACTCTACAGTGGATTGAGCTTGTCATTGGTGTTCAGGAAAAGGTCCTGGAGGAGATGGCTTAAAGCCAGGCATGGAAATGGGCACTCTCGGGACAAGAAGAGGTATCCCTGGGAGGTGACAGCATGCCCAGTGGGTCAGGGGTAAAGACAGATGCAACACGGAGCTTGAGGGCACAGGATGAGCATAGTGGAGCTTGGGAAGAGGGTAGGGATGACGCCAGCCTGGCAGAGGACCTAGGAACCTTGGAAGCCTCAGCTCCCTGGGGAATGGGGACCAGTAGTGACATGCCCTTGTATTCTAGTGGGAAACAAAAACGTCTAGCTTGTTCTTATCCTTAGCCCGCTGCTGCTTCGAGAATTTAACTCTCTCCCCATCCCTCTGGGAGCAGGCAACTTTGGTGGGAAGTCTGCCATGGAAAAAGATCAGGGCTGATTCAGTCATCCACACAGGCTAACATCTCTCCACACAAGGTGTTATGGTGGGTGCATCACAGGGAATGACATAATTAGTGCCCAGGTTCCACCTCAACAGGACTTCTGGGGGCTTTTATCAATGAGGTCCCCATTAGTATTTATCAATAAGATCCCTATTAGTAGTGAGCAGTTATAATTTGCCAGTTAATTTGTTCATTCTTTGTCAGCTGTCTGGGTCTTCAGGGAGTGAGGGAGTTGGACAAATGAAAAGGTTTGTCTTTCCTGCCTGCATCTTCTACCTCTCTACTCTTCTCTGGTGGATCCTCAGTCCGTCACTCAGTCCACGACTCACCTCCCCTCCTCACTGTGGATTACCTGTTAGCAAACTGCTCCCCCTCTCTGTGACCCACCCTGAGGGGTTGGCTGGGAGAAGAATATTAACAGTTCAGACTCCTGAGCTCATCTGAAATGTCAGCCCTGTTGTAAACACTCAATAAGGACTAAGTCATTGATTCATGGTGACAGTTCCAAGAAGGTGTCAGTATCATAATCCCATCTCACACATAAGCACCCAGAACAAGGAAGGTTTGAAATGTACGAAGGTAGCACTACTCAGTGAGCTAGGGTCCCGGCAGTTCAGCTCCACAGCCTTCTTGGACAATGTCTTTAACCCCCACCCCCCAAAGGTGAATGCCAGGACCTTCTGATCCCATCCCATCTATGAGTCCCAGCAGGCCTCTGAGGGCCTCCTTGTTGCCGATGGTGCCACAGACAAGATGACAAGGGCTTGCCATAGGACTAAGTTTACAGACGTGCCATTGAAGCCACGTGTCCCAAACCTCAAAGCCTACGGGACAGGGAAGGAAATAGAAGCCCTTAGGTGGAAGATGAGCTGGGGACCCTGTATTTTCTGGCCACCTCAGATGTGAGGTGATCAGTTGAGATGTGGATCACAGCCTTCTCCTGGGGCATCAATACCTCTTCGACAGGTAGTCATAAGATCCATTAAAAATCTCTACAGCCCTTACATCACCTGGAAGCACTGATCTTTGTTTTAGTTGCTCTGAGTCCTCTGGGCTTGCAAGGCTTCTAAGGACCATTGTGGCCATGGATTCTGTTCTCTGCTTTAGAGCAGGTGACAGGTAGTGGAGCGTCTTGGGAGGGCAGCAAGGTCACAGCAGCTGTGGCTCCCTTGTCTGTCTATGGAGTAGCAAGGTGCTTGGCCAGGGACTTAGAGCTAAAGAACAGGTGATAAAGAGAGTCATGCTGGCTGGAGAGATGGCTTAGTGGTTAGAGCACTGACTGCTCTTCCAGAGGTCTTGAGTTCAATTCCCAGCAACCACATGGTGGCTCACAGCCATCTGTAATAGGATCTGATGCCCTCTTCTGGTGTGTCTGAAGAGAGTGATGGAATAATCATACATAAAATAAACAAATCAGAGAGAGAGAGAGAGAGAGAGAGAGAGAGAGACCATTCTGTGGTTGTTGACCTAGTCTTGATCTCAATGGGCTGCCCCATCCCTGGTTCTGGTTTTGGCTGACTAAGACACTATTTTCTGTAAGTTTGGGGGACTAGAATCTATAGGAGTAGAGAAAAAGAATTATAGAAATGGAGGGGCTCTTAAGAATTGGAAGATTTGAACATAGTCTGACCAGCAAAACAGGAGCACAGGATGTACCAGATCCCTTCTTCTGAGACCCAACTCAGTCCTCAGAGATTGCTCTACTCTGGCATCAAGTAATGGAGGATGGGAAGAGTCAGATACCCCTGAAAGACCCGAGTGCCTGAATCAGGGCCAACCGTGTCCAGACTGAGGGAAGGAAGCATTGGTGTGTCGTGTGCAGAGGAGGGGCTTGTCCTGACTGCTCAGTAGAGATAGATGAGAGCAAAGAGCACCTAGAAGTTCAGGGGGGATCTGAACATGGATGCCCCAAGGACGTACGAGGTGGCCGAAGCCTTTCTACTGATGCACCACCGTGCCTTCTTTTCTTTCTGAAGTTAGAAGACGTGGGTGAGATCATAGAAAAAATTCGGATTGGCCATGACAACACAGGCATAAACCCTGGGTGGCACTGCTCCCACGTGGACATCCGCAGGCTCCTCCCTGAGAAAGACGTAAGTTGGAAATGGGTCTTTCCCAGTGCTTTATCTTTTCCCAGATTAAGTTCACAGCATACTGGCTTGTCGGCTACTTCAGCCTGTTAACTAGCTCGGGGCCAACACAATCTTTCAGTGGTTCTCAACCTGTGGGTCACAACTCCTGTGGAGTAGGATGACTGCCTCATGGGGGTCACATATCAGATGTGTGACCTGTCAATCAGATCCTTACATTATGATTTATAACAGCTGCAAGATTACAGTTATGAAGTAGCAACAAATAATTTTATGGTTGAGGGGTCACCCCAACACGAGGAAGGGTTGCAGCATTAGGAAGGCTGAGAACCACTGGTCAAGACAATCTGTTCTGGTCCATGTGTCTGTCTCAAAACAACAGGACCGGTGAGTGACCAGCATGTCCTTGACCAGAGGAAAATTTAACCTGAACAACTTGGAAAACACTAGGAAAATATAAACTTCCACAGTTAGGGGACGGCAAGCTATCTCTGACAAGACGGATTTAAAAACTCAGAGATCCCGCTTCACCTAACGGCCCCAAGTATCCGGGATAGGATTCAGATATTGATATTTAAGTGCAACCCAGGAAGTGCAGCCTTCAAAAGGCTAACTAACTCCTCCTGTGGTTGTGTAAATCTTTAAGGCTAGATCTTCTGAAATCAGGCTAGAAAGGGTCCCTGTGTACTGTGAGGCAATAACTTCTTTGTCTTTGGTTCCCATGATCTTCATCACACTGAAGAATCACTGGTCTTGGCGGTCCCCTCCTTACAGACTAATTGTCCTCCTTCCTCCTCACCCCAGGGTACAGAAACCTTGACTTTCCCCTGTGATCGATGGCTCGCCACCTCTGAGGATGACAAGAAGACCATCCGAGAACTGGTCCCCTATGACATCTTCACTGAGAAGTACATGAAAGATGGATCCTTAAGGCAGGTCTACAAGGAAGTGGAGGAACCTCTGGACAGTAAGTGTGTGTATTAGGGCGGGGTAGGGGGAGTGAGTGGCCTTTGCTGCACATGAAGTTCCTCCCTGCTGAGCGCCTGCCCCTGCCAGGTCGAGCCTCCTCACAGAGGAGGACGGTCTGTGCTATCACTGGACAACTAAGGCTCACGGAAGTTGCATAACTTGCCAAGTTCACACATCTGGAAGATGGCAGGCCAGTCTTCAGAGTCTGGCCTGTTTCACTGCAAGCTTTGTGCTCAAACCCCTTCCTCCTTCTGCAGAGTGATACATCCCAACAGATCTCCCACTGCCTAGATTACCCTGCTCCTGACCTTGTGCTGCTCAGTTCACCTGGCCATAGTTGGTGTGGTGTGGCCCTCTCTGTTCCTCTGTTAGGCTGGAGAGTACCTCAGTGGGAGAGTATTTGCCTAACACATGAGCACCTGGTTTAAAACCCTGTCCTGTAAAGGATTTGTTTTTAAGAAGGAAAGCAGGGTAGAAATCTCCCGACAAGGCCTATCTCTGGGCTTAGGTTCTGGGTCGCCAGGTTTTGTTTTCTGTATCTGCTAGTCACACTGTTCTCCATGACTCCTCTTCCTCTGCAGGACTTGAATCATCCTGACCACCCACTTCTCCTGCTTCTTCCTCCCTTTGGTCTGAGTGACATCATCATACTGTGGTTATCTTCCTATCCCCCTAAAGAGTCTGCCTAATGTCGGTCCTTTCTGTGCCTGCTGGCATTGAGGTCTCACTCCCCAGCTTTCTCCTCTCACTATACTGTGGGCACACGTGTGTACGTGCACACACGTGTTCTTTCTTTATAGCATGGATAGCACTCACCAGCCACTCAGCTCCGAGTAAGCTTTAACTATTCGGTAATCAGTGTCACCTACAGAAGTCTCTACCACTAATGATACACAAAAATGCCCATGGTTCTCCCCAACGGGGCAGTCTACACAGAAGCTCCAAGAACTTGGAAAACCAACCCCAAGTTACAGTGTAATAATTTTGGAAAACTGGAGTAAGACCCAGGATTCCAGTAAAACTCAAGACTCTTTTATGAAATGGGTGGGGCTGGGACACAGATCTTTCTGCTAATGAGAGTCAAAAGACAAGGGACGACTGTGTTGTCCTTGTTATGTAAAACAGTGACAGCCCCGGCTTTCCTTTAATCTGAGACCTCTCTCTCAATCTCTGTCTCTGTCTCTGTCTCTGTCTCTCTCTGTCTCTGTCTGTCTGTCTGTCTGTCTCTCTCTCTCTCTCTCTCTCTCTCTCTTTCACACACACACACACACACACACACACACACACACATTCCTTTCTTCATATTTTCTTTGCTATCCAGTAAGGGAAATGTATCTTTTTTTTTTTCTATCTCGACCGCAGATGGACACCCTAGGCTGCTGTTTTCAACACCACTCTTGGGCTGTTCTGTATAAACTGTGCTCTGCAGAACCCGCTCTGGGTTTCTAAGGAGACACCTCCTCCCTGACAGGCTGTGTGGCCAGGGTGGGACGGGAGGGAGCAGGATCCAGAAATAGCTATATCCTGCATCCCCGCATTGCTCAGCACTGAGAAGCTGAATTGGTTTTCTTAATTACCAAAGGACCAGAGAAAGCAGCAGGAGGTGGAGTGGGGGTGTTAGAAGATCATTCATCTCAGTCTGGGACAAGGGCTCCTGGAAGAGGCGTTTCTAACAGGTCCGCCCACCTGTGATAATTTCACATGCGGAACAGGCTTGAATGCTGCCAGAAGTGGAGGGGGGGGAATGGCAGGGAGAGGACAGTCATCAACTGTTGTGTCTAAGCTGTGACAAGATTGCTAATGTTACCCCACGTTGGTGTTGGCCCGACAGACTTGGGTAATGCTGCCTCTTTAAGCAACAAAGAGGCAATTTCATTATCAGTTACTGAGGCCCGTGACATGCTGACTGCTTCTGCGCCAAGCTGAGCAGGATAGACTGGCCCCCGATATTGTCTGTACCAGGGGACAGGCATTTAACCATTCCTAGTCTCGTGAAACAACAAGGAGCTTTGCAGAGTGAGGGAGAATGAGCTATGAAGTCAGGGAAGGTAAGGATGAGTTTGGAGAAGGTTTAGGTACAGGAGAGATCAAGTTCCACTTAGATGTGTGAGTTTGTGATGCTAGGCTCTAGTCCCAATGGAGGTAGCCATTAGGTGACAGGAGTTGGGAATTTGAAGCACAGGGAACTGGGTTGAAGATGCAGACTCAGGAGGTCAAGGAAGACAAAGGCAGGGTGTACAAAATGAGAACAGAAGGCTCAAGGATTTAGTAGCCAGGGGCTGTGTAGAAGATGAGGGGCCCAGGAAAGCCAGAGAGAAGCATGATGCTGTGAAATGCAGTGGAAAAGAAGACGTATCAGGAGCCATAGTGGGGTGGGGGGTGTGAACATGTCCCTAACTGTGGGTAAAAGCTACCCACAGCACACTGATTTGTTACACAAGTTAGTGGTGGCTGTGGACCCACTTACAGGGCTTGGAAGCAAAGCTCTTCTTGGTCACTGTAAGAAAGAGAACCACCTTCTAAGTCTTGTAAGTCCCCTGGGTTCACAGGAATGGCCCTTAGTCCAGGATAGGTACCACACCACCATAGTTTCCCTGCCATTGTGCTCTGGGTCTGTGCCAACATTTAGGTCATTTCTCTGGGTGGCTAAGAACAGTACTTCAGGAATGAACCCTCCACCCTTCCCAGTTTCTAATCACCACTCCAAAAGCTTCCTTCTCATCCCATTCCCTTGGATCTCCCAGGGCAAAGGGACACAGAGAAGGGAGCAAAGCCACCTTAGCGTCTGTGGAAAGCTCATGGAGGACTCGCTTGTCCACAGGGCTGGAGGCTGGGGAAGCAGCTGTCTAATTCTTCCCTCCTGAGCCACAGCAGCAGAGCAAAGCCAAGACCACACTCATTTCCATCCCCCTCGGATCCTTGTATACTAGTCATCATCACCCTAG
Source organism: Rattus rattus (assembly GCF_011064425.1). Lineage (NCBI taxonomy): Eukaryota > Metazoa > Chordata > Mammalia > Rodentia > Muridae > Rattus > Rattus rattus. Next base: position 54,694,905 of record NC_046168.1, on the reverse strand, counting down.
TACTCAGCCACTTCCCAGGCATCGTGAGAACAAAGGAGATGTTCTCAGTCTCTGTGGTTGGGGGGAGAAGAGTTTCCCTGGGGATACTGGGGCAATGTGAGTGGTACCAGTGGGCTGAAGAATAAATCAAAGTCAGGAAGATGATGATTATTTGAAAATTACTCCACACACATGCCCAATCCAGTTAGAAGAATGGTGTAGCTAGAAGACAAGGCCTTGCATTGCCCATATCACAGCGTAAAGACTCAGTGACCATAGTGAAGACATACTTAGGGCAATCTCCTTGGACTAACTTGAATAGGTGAATGGGTTGGGGGACACTCCAAAAGCCCCCATCTTTTGGTTCTCTGAGAGCCTCCTGAGTCCAGATCTGATGGGTGACTCTGACTGAAGCACCCACTCAGGGTGCAGCTGACCATGCATAGCCAAGCAGCAGAAAGAAAATGCAACAGCTTCAGGGCCTGGACCAGAGCTTTGAATGCCGACCAACCCTGCTCCCTTGAGCTAATGAGCTTCCACCGTGCTCTTTCTTCCCTCTGTCTGTCTGTCTGACTGTCCCACTTGATGGGCAGTTGTGCTGTACTCTGTGCAGATCTTCACAGGGAATGTTCCTGGGGCGGGGACAGATGCCAAGGTCTACATCACCATCTACGGAGACCTCGGGGACACTGGGGAGCGGTACCTTGGCAAGTCAGAGAACCGCACCAACAAGTTTGAGAAAGGAACGGTAGGAGAGACACACTGAATGCCACCTCTCTTGGTCCTGAGAGTATCTTGGAATTCTGTGGGGTGAGGTGCATCTTCCCGTGGTCTTTTGACGTTGCTTTTCCTATGTAAACACAGATCATCCCCTTCGCTAGCCGATATACTTCCCTGGGTCCTGTATAAGGGTTGGGGTGGAGTGGAAATTGGGCCCGAGCTCTAGTTTGTGGGAATGGTCTCTTCAGAAAACCAACTCACTGAGGGTGGTTCATGCACGAGAACATGGAGGCCACAAGAGGCAGAGGCTAGGCTAAAAAACTCTTGATTGGGGGTCTGGAAGCCCGGCTCTGCCTTCAGTTCCTTGTCTGATTCAACTTTGCTGACCTTAGTTTCCCTGTCGCAAGGATGAGGAAACAAATATTATAAATCAGCTCAAGTGTGGAGTGCAGAGCTGAGGCCCTCAATATAAATAACAGCGGGAGCAGAAGGGCCCCTCACTCTCTCAGGTAGACTCACCTTGACCTGTCCATCGAGGGCCAAGCCTGCTCTCGATTAACGTTCTATGACTATAAAAAAAAAAAAAAAGGCCTGAAGGACACACGGCCAGTCAGCAAGCATTTGCAGCGCTTGCTCGGATACACTGTGGTTTACAAGAAGCACGGAGTCCATCCAAAACTTTGCCTTCCGTGCGGCTCTCCCAGCACAGCTCCCCGCTCCCCTGTGTGCTGCCCCACCCTTCACTCGGTCCTCCAGGACCCTTGGTCCCCTTCCTTCCTCTCCGTGTACCTAAGTCTACCTGAAACTCCACAGGCCAGGGGATCTCCAAAGAGCAGAGTCACGGCATTGATCCGGCTGCTGTCTTGCCAGTGGCCATGCATGTGTAACATCCACGCATGTCCCAAGGGCCTAACTCTCAGCCAGACAGGCCTTTTTATATTGAACCACCTGCTACTGGTGAGTAGGGAATTCACTGTGGGACAAGTAGCAGGTGTCCTGTAAGTGGGTTTGTAATGCCTGGTGACCCCATGTGCCAGGCTCAAAGGAGGAGCCCCAACCTGGCGTTGGGTCCTCAGAAGGTTATGTCCCAGCACTCAAGTTAATCATCTGGATAGAGACCATCAGTCTTCAACTTCGCTTTCCTGCCTCTGAATCAGGAATAACACGATTCCCAGTTAGACCTCTGCACTGAGAAAGAGGAAATGTACATCAGCATACTGAGGAAGATAATTTACAGGTCTCTCTCTGTCTCTCTGTCTATGTCTCTCTCTGTCTCTGTCTTTGTCTCTCTGTCTCTCTCTGCCTCTCTCTGTGTCTCTCTCTGTCTCTCTGCCTCTCTCTGCCTCTCTGTCTCTCCCTGCTTCTCTCTGTGTCTGTCTCTCTCTGTCTCTCTGTCTCTCTCTATATATATACACACCACACACACACACATACACACACACACACACACACACACACACACACACACACACACACACATACACACGGCACAAGAGATGAGCTGTTCACTGCCCAGATATAGTACTTAGGAGAGGATTCATCTTGCTCTTCTCATTTTGGAAAAGTAGATAGTTAAAGAGGTCAAAATAGATTCTGTGACGTCCCTGGCTCTAGACCAGGGATGCGTTATATTAGGTATCCAAACCCTGAGCTCAGATCACCCGAATTAGACACTGTTTCTAATACTAATTGATTATGTAATCTTGGGCAACTTACTTAATATCTCTGTGTCTCACAAAATAGTTCCGAGTGACTGTGAAAGCCAGCTGAACTAAGCCGTGAGATACCCAACTGTGCCCAGTTTGCTAGCCACGCTGGTCCTCGTTACGGCTTAGGAGAGCTCCCTTGACCCCACCTGCCAGGGATGCCTAGTGCTGACATCTGGAAAATGCATTGGTCTAACAGTAGTGTGCCTCGCGGGGCTAATGGATAAAACTTTGTCCATGTCAGAACCTGGAAAATAATAGATGCTCAACGAAAACAGAGAATAAATGGTTTAAATATAAATAAGATGGGGCTGGAGAGATGGCTCAGAGGTTAAGAGCACTGACTGCTCTTCCAGAGGTCCTGAGTTCCAATCCCAGCAACCACATGGTGGCTCACAACCATCTGTAATGGGATCTGATGCCCTCTTCTGGTGTGTGTGAAGACAGCTACAGTCTACTCATATAAATAAATAAATAAATAAATGTAAAACACCAAATTTAATATATATGTGTGTATATGTGTATATATGTATATATATACATATATATATGTACATATATATAATCTATTCTCTCATTCAAAACATACATGACCACAATCTATTCACACACGGTTCAAAACACACACACACACACACACACACACACACACACACACACACACACACACACACACACACTCTATCTAAGTCTGCCCTATCCTGTTTTCTTTGTTTCTTTTGGTTTTTTTGTTGTTTGGGGTTTTGCTAGTTAATTTGGTTTTTCCTTTGCTTTGTTGGGGCCTTTTGAGATAGGGTCTCACTCTCTTGCCCAGGTTAACCCAGAACTCGAGCTGACCTGGAACTCATGACAGTTCTCCTGCCTCCACTTCCCAAGTTGTGGAATCACAGGCATGGGCCACCATGCTCAGCCCCTGGTTTCCTTGCTCCGCATCTGGCCTAGACACTAACTGTGAATTCCTGAGTCCATCGCTGAGGACTTGAAAGCCTCCATGTCTCTAGCCACTTGCTCTGGGGGTCAGGAGTCACTCTTGATGCACCTCTCTTACCAGCAACCTCTCCCTGCCTACATTTAATCGGTTGCCTGGTCTGAGAGAATCTCCCCAGAAGACTCCTCCATCACTGTTGGCCCTTCCTCGTCTGCCTCTGTATAAAGCCAAACCTGGTCCCCAGAAGGTCCCACCAGCCCACCCAGTGCTCATAGAACACTACCTTACCTCAATGCCCCCAGGGTCACACAGGTCATGGACATTGCCCACGTCTACCATGGTTATTTGTAGACTTTCAGGACCCGCCCTACACAGCCTGACTGCCACGTCCCCAGCAGGCCACTGAGCACATTTAAAGGGCAGCCACACTCTCTCCGTCCTTCCAGGTGTTCTCTCTGTACTTGTGTTTATGTGCCATAGCAATGCCACCCTTGTACCCCTTGTACCTAAAAGCCACAGCAGTGTCTAAAACTTCTCATCTGACCTTTGGCATTCAGTGGGGTGCAGGAGACACCTTTCTACACCAAGATACTTAAATGGAGATGGGGCTGGCTCCTCTCCATAACAGAGTATGTTGCCCCACAATCAGTCTGCTGTCCCCAAAGGGGCGAGGCCTCAGAAGGCTTCTGATTTCCCTCTGTGAGAGCTGGCCTGCTGCACGTTAAGATCCTCCTTTAATGCAGAGGCAGCCAAGTGGAGTGTGGGCTTGCTTTGACTTTAATCAGTTTGGTGGCTGAAGCTTCTGGCTAACAGAGCTGGGCCAGCATTTCCTCATCCGCTCTGGACATAGCCTTCGAATAGTTCACACAGTTCATGAGACATTTTCTTCCAAACACCCACAGGCTTCTCCCAAGAGAAATCCAGGCAAAGGCAGTCTTACCCAGTAAGGACATGAAGCAGTGTCCTACGTAAGTGGGCGCTATAACTAGGCCAATGAGGAAGAGAGTCTTGAACTTGGACACTAAACCTTGATCTTTGGGATTCAGTTCTAGAAGGGAATCTCCCATCAGGGAACGTCCACTCAAACTGGGAATCTAGGAGATGGGGTTCCAGGGCTTAAAGTGCGATCCCCACCAAGCCCTCATCTTTGGACCCTCCAGGCTGACACCTTCATCATTGAGGCTGCCGACCTGGGTGTCATCTACAAGATCAAGCTCCGCCATGACAACACCAAATGGTGTGCCGACTGGTATGTGGAGAAGGTGGAGATATGGAATGACACCAATGAGGACGAGTTTCTATTCCTGTGTGGGCGCTGGCTATCCCTGAAGAAGGAGGATGGGCGGCTGGAGAGGCTCTTCTATGAGAAGGTACCATCAGGGGGTGCTGGGACCTCCCTGCAGCCACAGCCTGTAGGCCTCTTTATACTCAGGGTTGATCCTTGGAGCAGAAGATGCTGGCACTGCAACGAAGCCAGGCTGCACTTTTCCTTGCAGGAGTACACTGGAGACCGCAGCAGCAACTGCAGCAGCCCAGCTGACTTCTGGGAGATCGCCCTGAGTTCCAAGATGGCAGACGTGGACATTGACACAGTGACAGGACCCATGGTTGACTATGTTCAGGATGGCCCCGGTAAGCAGAGCAGGGAGCTCTTTAGAAAATGAACTGGCACAGGAAAATGGCCTTAAGCTATTCTTAGTTGGGCTGTTGCTATAGCCCCACTGTTACTGATGAAGCGGGCCTAGAACTTTGTATTTTGTGGTATTTGCATGTTCAACAGCCCTGCGACCGAGCAGAGAGAAGTTCCCTACAGATGAAGCAATAGATCATGTTGTGGGGATAATCTCCTTAATCCATCAGAAGGGTGTTGTCTTAAACTCTGCCCTCACCCTGACTCTCAGAACTGGCTAGGGGATCTGGGACAACCCAACAGAAAGCAGGGCTAACATTTGGAATCTCTCATGTGTCTAATACCCAAAGTCTAATGTTGTATGTTCCTCGGTGCAGGAGAGAGAGCCCAAGCTGTTCATTTGGGGACTTACAATCCATTTCTGGTTCTGACACTAAAACCAGCTTTGGACAAGTCAGTCTCATGGCCTTTGTGTTTGCTTCCTCCATAAAACGATGCCTTGAGAAATTCATTGCCCAGGTCATATTTCTGATATAAGGTAGTTCTATATTCATTTTTCGAACATGTAGAAGACCTTCTTAGATTTAAGAGTGTGATCAGTGCAATGTCACCCTCCAGGACAGCGTGGGGGTCACAGAGATCGAGACTCTGTCCACATGCTGCCTTCCCAGTGTGTGAAAAATGACAGGACCCACAAAGTGGATGTCCTTAACAAAGGCCCGTGGTCACCTGTGGGGAGGCCAGGGGTGTTAAACAGCTGTTGGCACCGAGTGCTGTGCCAGTGACTCCAGCCAGGATAGGCTGCTTTGGATAACTTTCAGAGAGATACAGATGGTGTAACCTAGGCCTTTGGCAGCAGGGCACTGACTCCTGTCAGCTGGGATGACAGGCCTAGAGAGGGGTTCTTGACTTATTCATTGCTAACTGCTAATGACAGTGACCTGGAGACCACGGCCTAAACAACTTCAGCATTTTTCTAGTGCATAAAAAATTCAAAGGCCATCTAAAGTGGATGTGACAGCTCCAGGGTGCCAAGGACAGATCCAGGGTGCCCAGGGAGCTGGTTCCTATTTCCTGCTCCCTCTAGAATCCTTATAAAAGACTCCTACCCTAAAGGCCACCCAAGGGAACCCTCCAAGATGAGAGCTGAGGCGCTGGCCCTCACATCCTCAAACCAAGCAGAATGAATGAATAGGGCACTCCTTCCAAAAGAGTCAGACCCTTAAACAATTACCTCTGAGTCCCACCCAGCAATCACTCACTGGCTTACCTATCAGGACCACCCTTGACAAGAAGGAGAATGAATCCTTATTGAGCATCTAAAGTCTAAGCGATGTGAACTGAACAAGCTTGTTTGCTGAACAAACTAATCTAGTTTGGTATAGAAATAGATGCCCTTGGACCTTCCCTCAGCTAAGTTACGGGTACAATACACTTTGATTAGTAGTCCCTGGTTCCTGCTTTCTGTCAGACCTTCCTTCTCAACAGCGGTTAGCCCGGGCATGGAACCGCCTAGACCTGGTGGGAAGTTGTTCTTGTTCTTCCTTGTCTGGGAGGGAAAATTTCAAGTAAGATAACTGGCCAACAAGGCTGTCAAAAGCCTGACATTCCAAGGGACACAAGGACACTCTCTTTGGTCTTCCATTGGGCATTACGGACTACCTTATTCCTGCAGAGCAGACACACCACAGTGAACTTGTAGCCTATCTAGAAGGCTTTTGTGCACTTGCTCTCTGAGGAAGCAAGGAAGGGGAGGACCCTTGAGAGCCCTCCCAAGGTCATTACAAGTTCCCAAGCCCAGGGCCTTTGGCCAGCTGGCCTGTCGTGACATTGACCCCTATGGTCTCTTGCAGTGATCCCCTACTACGTATCAGTGACTACTGGGAAACACAAGGAAGCAGCCACTGATAGCCGCGCCTTTGTCCTGCTCATTGGCGAAGATGATGAACGTACCAACCGCATCTGGCTGGACTTTCCCCAGGGGAAGCGAGGCTTCAGTTGTGGCTCTGTGGAGGAGTTCTATGTTGGTGGCTTGGATGTGGGCATCATCAAGAAAATAGAGGTGCTGGCCCTGGGTCCCCATGATGCTGACTCTCCCTGGGGAGTGAAAAAAACTGGCTGACCCATGGGGATGGGGAACTCTGGGCCAACAGAACAATAACCTGGAGCCCCTCTGAGTTAGAGGCCAGTCTCCAGCCCTCACCATCAGTGGGTGGGGTTGCCTCAGGTTTCCCATTTCTGCCCATTCAGTAGAGATAGATACCCTGTGTGCCCGTTTTCTCATTATTGCGTAACAAGTTACCATCAAATTAGTAACTGACAACAACTCCTGTCCTGGGTCAGGAGTCCGGCCTGGACTTCTCGGCCTCCTGAGATGAACGCAAAGTGTGACCTCATCTCCATCCCTCTCCAAGGCAACAAGCTGTTGGCCAGATCCAGTCCCTTGCTGCTGTAGGAGTGAGGCTCAGTTCCTGTCAGTCCCTGACTATGTCACTCACCAAAACCTGTCCATGGCTTTAATCAGAACATTAGGAGACAAGCTCTCTTGCTTTGAATGACCTGCCTTCCTACAGCCCTAACACCCACAGTCTCTTTTAAAGAGCTCACTAGATGAGATCAGGCCCACCATGGTCATGTTTTGATTGACTGTGAAATCTCCTCTGTGGAAGGTCTTCTGGCCGGTAGGTATCCAGCATATTGGGAGGAAAGACTGGGTGTGAGAGTGCAAGGCAGGGAGAGGACACTGAGCAAGGAAGGCTTTTTCCCAGCTCTGCCAAGATCCTCACAGGGATGGTGTGCCTTACAGCTGGGCCACGATGGAGCCTCCCCTGAGAGCTGCTGGCTGGTGGAGGAGCTGTGCTTGGCAGTGCCTACCCAGGGTACCAAGTACACATTACGCTGCAACTGTTGGCTTGCCAAGGACCGAGGTGATGGTGTCACCTCCCGTGTCTTTGACCTCCTGGATGCCATGGTTGTGAACATTGGGAAGAAGGTATGTGTGTGCCCTACAAGTGGAAGGCACAGGGAAGATGAAGGGGAAGGGAATAGGAGAGTCTTCACTAGAGACTGGCAGGAACCAGCCTGAGGAATGGTTGGACTTACTTAGCTCAAGCCAGGAGACTGTTCTCTTTTGGTCCTCTGCTGTGTGACATTGGGGAAGTCTCCTGGTTCCTCTGGGCCTTAGTCTTCTCTTACATTGTGTGCAACAAACATTTCCCTTCATTGCTTGTTCTGTGCTCAGTCCTAGACAAAAGCAATGTGTTTGTTTGCCATCCCTGAAGAGCTTTGGATGGTATAAGCTCTTCCCAGATGTGCACCATCATTGCCCTGCACAGATGTGCACCAACATTGTTCTATACAGATGTGCACCAACATTGTTCTATACAGATGTGCACCATCATTGCCCTGCACAGATGTGCACCATCATTGCCCTGCACAGATGTGCACCATCATTGCCCTGCACAGATGTGCACCATCATTGTTTTGTCCAGATGTGCACCATCATTGCTCTGCAGAGATGTGCACAGAGGTGCATGCCCTCCACACTCACAGCCTAGCAATGGGGCAAAGGACACCAGAGACGAAGGCCTCTGGATCTCACACTATAGCAGTTCCGATCACGTGAGACCCTTTGTATCTAGAAAAACTAAGAAGGCTGGAGTTTGCTTAATGTCTAATGGACCACATGAACTGGGATAGATTGTATAATCTCAAAGGTCAGTTCGGTCTCAGGCAGGAAGCAGGAGGCAGAAGGCAGCTCATTCAAAGACAGACATCTAGTTGGTGATCCAGAGGCCTCCTGGACCTTACCCTGTGCCTCTTTCTCCTTCATGAGCTGTGGCACCAACAGCAGCCCAGCTCTGTTCAGTCAGGCCACCTACCAAGGTCAGGCCTATCCTGTGATGGGAGCCGCATTCTGCACTGCAAGATCTTTCATGGGAAACTGGGAACGTGCCCCCACTCCCCACTAGGGGAGTCGGGAGTAGGGCATTCTGCACCACAGACTTCTCCCCCTGTGGCCAGATGGATCGTGTGGGTGAACCTACTGCTTATCCTGGGCTCCTGCCCTGACCCACTTCTCAGCCACTTCTCAGTGTCTCTGAGGCACTCCCTGATGCACATCACACCCTGGGCAGCCACAGCTCCTTCAAGTCCCGTCTGGGGAAACACAGGTCCATACGGGCTATTTACAGGGCAAAGAGCACAGGCTAACCACTGTACAAACTGCAGGGCCCTTTGGACTGGTGTCTCTCCGGAATATCAACCAGAGTGACAGAAACCCTGCTCCCGTTTCTCATTTGGGAACCCGCCGATTGTGTAAAAGGACATGAGTCTGTATATAGAAGGAATGAGGGACCCGGAGAACACCGGGGCTAGCGGACCTGGAGGGTGGGGGTGGGGGGCACAGAGAACACCAGGGCTAGCGGACCTGGCCTCAGAAGCTGGTCTCTCTAGGTCATCAGCAAACTCACTATGACCCTTCTATTTTCCACACCTGTATGGATAGGAGCAAGAAAGGGACAGGTTTCTTTCAGTTGCCAATAATCGCCCCAATCCTGCCTGGCCCTTCTCCACAATGATGCCTTGTATTGATGGACTGTGGGCCTGTGAGCCAAGCTCTCATATGCTATTCCTAACTCTGTGCTGCCCTGGAGAAGAGCCCAGGTACTGCACAAAGGCTCTGTCTGGAGCATTGAGCAAAGCATGACCGCAATCACAACACAGCACACACAGTCCATGGCCTGAAGCTTCCTGAGGAGCGTGAGGATGGGACAGTTGCTTGGGTGAGACAGAATATGGCAGGTCTGCCACCTCTCTGCATCGCCCCAACTCTTGGAGACACTAGTTGGTCTATGGGAATTCGTGGAGGGATGAGTAAAAACCCAGGACCCCGGGATGCTGCACATGGGTGACCCCCTCCACACAGGTACCCAGGGAGGGGAAGCTCTGCCCTCCCTTCAGGGCCTGCAGGTAAAGGGAATCTGGTCCTTCAGGAACACAATCCAAATCTAAATGGAAACAGGTAATTGACTGCCCACTTTGTATGTGGCTTGGGGAAGAACTGTCAGTCCCTCAGCCCATCCTTGCCATGGCATTCCTGGCTCACAAAGGGGTGAACTGGGTGTGGTAAGAAGCTGGGGACACACAGAACCCACTGTAGCATCCTCACACAAATGGCCTTACCATACACACAGTGCCATACGGTACACTCGGCACCGTACCACGCAAATGGTGCCATGCTATATACTTGCGTGGCTATCACATCCATGGTACCATACCATATGCTCATTTAGTTCTAACACACACGGGCAGGCCCAGCACCAGCAGCAGTTGCATTTGAGCTGCCTGGGTTATCTCATGAGTCTACAAGTAGTGTCTACACATCTCTCCACAGAGTGAGCAAGGATAGAGCTGGCCCATTTGTCCCAGGTAAAAAGCTAGCAGAAGGCAGACCTGGATTCAGATGGAGCTCTAGATGCCCCTGAGTCTACTGCCCAGCCTTCACATGGCCACACGTGATGGCTCCCATCACATGCAATGTCTCTGCCAAAGCCCCACCTGTTGCATGACCATGGCAGACAACGTGGGCAGTCAACGGTGCCGGATTCAGCTCAGAGCTTCAGGGCGTGGAAAGCCTGTCTCTTCTCCCTAGGGACATTGAGATGCGTTGGGTGGTTTGGTGGGCGGGGCAGAGGGTCAGGGACATGCATGCCCCTCTCGCGTAGGTGCTGTATGAAATGACGGTGTGGACTGGTGATGTGGTCGGTGGAGGCACTGACTCCAATATCTTCATGACCCTCTATGGCATCAACGGGAGCACGGAAGAGGTGCAGCTGGACAAGAAGAAGGCCAGGTACCCAGAGGATCCTGACCCCATACCCTGCTCACACCTGACCTCCACCCAACTCTGTCTCAACCGGATTGGCTCTATTCCCCCCACTGTACTCCTTAAGGGCTCCTAGCTGACTTACATCTGTTGCTAACACTTTTCTAGTTCAAGAGCAAGAGTAAGTATCTCTCCTCCAGGGAAGCTGTCCTTAAATACCAACGCCCATAGCAGTTTGCTTCCCTCTAAAAAAAAAATTACCAGCTGGGTGTGGTGTGCTGCACCTTTAGTCTCCGTACTCTGAAGGCAGAGGCAGGCAGAACTCTGAGTCGAAGACGAGCCTGGTCCACAGAGCGAGTTCCAGGACAGCCAGGACTACATAGAGAAACCCTGTCTCAGAAAACAAAAAACTACTTATTTTTATGTCATGTGTGTGAGTGCTTTATCTGCATGCATGATTGTGTATCACTTGGGGGCCTGGTGCCCATGGAGGCCAAAAGAAGGTATTGGATACCCTAAGACTGGGGCTACAGATTGGTATGAACGTCTATGTAGATGCTAGGAATGGAACCCTGGTATCCTGGAAAAGCCAGTACGCTTAGCCTCTAAACCATCTCTCCAAGACAGTTCTTCTCGTCTTTTCTTCACTCACCTGCTCTTTGGAAACCGTTCGCCGTAAGGCCTGCATGGTTGACATTGCTGGATCTTGTTCATTCCGTGGTTTCTCTCCGTGCACAGCGTGGGCGAAAGATGTCCTCAGGGGGGAGGAGTGACACGAAGCGTGGATAGAATTCTTCTAGGTTTGTTGCTTCTCGGCATCTAAATAATTGCAGAATGAGTGGCCAGCCTTTAAAATATTAACAAGAGGTCCATGAGGGTGGTGCTGGTGGTGCTGGAGGTAACATCGGGGACTAGGCTGCTGGAGCAATGCGGACCCAGCAGAGACTTCTTCCCACAGACACTCCAGCTCTTCCGAAGGATCTGATAAGGATCCTTTCCTGCCCTCTCTTGTCACACAAATCCCATGATGATGGCCTTAAGATGGCTGACATTGAGTATCCACTCCCTGCTGAAAGAGCCCTGTCGCCTGTATTGATTCAGGGCGCTCCCTTGAGCCTGCACTGTTAGCATCTCCCATTTATAATGAGACCCTGAGGCACAAAGAGATGAAATAAATAGTCCCAGGTCACTGGAATTTGAACTCACAGAGCTTGGGAATACATGAAGCACCAATGAGAACAGAGACCTGTTATTTAAAACTTGCTGTAACACAGGTCAGATGTAACACGGGTCAGGTGACGTCACCAGGTATGGTAAGGTGGAGAGATGTATGGTGAAGCGTCACTGTGGCGTGCTGACCACCAAGCATCCCATATGACTACGTTAAAAGGGAAGAGTTGTGTTTCTCCTTTCATCCTGAGCTGGGAAACCAGAACCAAATAAGGATGCTAGTAGTCCCTGAGCATGTGGCTGGTGGGAGCCAGCTGCCAAGGAGACTGTGGGTCGGCCTTGATTTCTAGGTGTGGTCTGGCTTTGGCCCCATAGCATGCTCGGTTGCTGCTAACCTCTTCTCTGTTCTCCAACACTAAGCCCCAAACCAACCCCAGTTTCTGGGATTTTTCTCAGGCTGATTCTCTTCTTCTTATGTCCACCTGATTTGCCGATGTGCGACTTCTAATTGCCGATGGAAGGGAAGGTAGGAGGGAAGCAGTCATGTCCAGGGGCTAATTCCAGTGCTATGGCTCGCAGTCTTGTTATAAGTGGCCACGCAGTCTGGAGAGATGGCTCAGAGGTTAAAAGCACTGGCTACTCCTCCAAAGGTCCTGCGTTTAATTCCCAGCAACCACATGGTTGGTTGGCTCACAACCACTATGGTGAGATCTGGCGCCCTCTTCAGGTATGCAAGCATATATGCAGGCAAAACAGCATCCATAGTAAATAAATAAATACATCTTAAAAAAATAAATAAATAAGTGGCCACACTAAGAGGCCTCGAGACCTGGCCATGTGGAAAGACTTCCTCTCTCCATCCGCATAGGTTAGTGTTGAGAGGGGGGCTGCCTTTATTTCTTACTTGACCAGGTGTGAATCTCATCCCCGAGCCAGGCTTTACTGTGTCTGCTCCTAGGAGGTGTTGAGTCCATGCCGAAGTGGCCTTGTCAGCAGTGTCTTGTACACAGCATGGGGCTGTGCAAGGAGACACTTATCCCAAGTAAACCTGTGAGCCCAAGAAGGAGGCCAGCACGCACATGCATATGCACATACAGAGGCATTATGGGAGTGCTTGCCGTAGGCCCCTATGGTCAGATGCTGTGTACTCACTAGTTAGGAGCAAGTCATTCTCTCTCCTCATCTAAGCTCCCCACCCCTAGAGAACTCTAACAGTCATGAATGCATAAGTTGTCAAGTAGAGGTGTCCTGTGAACCAACACTGTCTCCAAGACGGCGAAGTCCTCACACTTACCGTGTGGCACTCATGGTCTCACGCATACAGATGTTGTCTGTTTTTAAAAGTGTGCCTCTTACCCAGAGAACCATAACAACTGCCACTTGGAGTCATCTCTTTGGGACCACCTGCACCACCCCAGGGCCCATCAGCAGCATTATAGAATCAGTCAGCAGCCTGGCCACCAGTCAGGAATGAGGGTCGCATCATGCAGGTGGCCCTGCAGAGCATCTCTGAGATGATGCGGCCGTTGGGTAGGGAAATGAAAGCCACAAGAGCAACATGGCCTTCCATTCGCTCCCACTTCACAACTGTCAGGAATGGGGACCCATCCAGAACCACTGTGCTCAACTGTACGATTGCTCGATTGCTCGCAGAGAAATGAGATCAACCTGCCATTTGCTGTTGGGCAGTGTACGACCTGCCCTACCCTTGACACTCACAGAATGCCGCTAAAGCTTCTCTTTTTACCTTCAAAGTTTGCTTCACACTTATGGTCTCTAGGATAGCGTTGTGAAACTGCAGAGTGGAGATCATTCTCCCTAGATTTCAAGGGAGGAATCCCAGCCCCAGGAAGAAAGGTGGAGAACCAGCAAATGGGACTAGAACCCAGGCTGGTAGCTCTTGTCCAAGGCTGTGTATATCAGCCAAGCCTGCTTAATTCAGTCTTTCTGGATCCTACTGGGGAGCAAAGGATGGGCATTTGAGGAATCACCATTGCTGAGCGGTGAAGTGCCTGGTGGATGGCCAGGGCTCGATTACCAACTTCCCTTCTTCATGCCCCTCCCAGATTTGAGCGGGAACAAAATGACACCTTCATCATGGAGATCCTGGACATTGCTCCCTTTACGAAGATGCGCATCCGTATCGACGGGCTGGGTAGCCGGCCAGAGTGGTTCCTGGAGAGGGTAACTCACGCCGTGCCCTTCCTCTGTCCCTGTTCACCGCTTCTCCATGCTATTGGGTTATAGGTGACCTTCTTGTCATACAGCTGTCCTGACCATGGACGTTGGAGTGAATTAATCAGGGAAATGAACCTTGCTTGAGTCTAGTAAGAGCTGAATCACTGCCAGAGAACGCAGTACAGTGGGAGAAGCCTGGGATAGGGAAGGGTTGGGGTGAGCATCCTCTGGGACACGAGATGCGGAGCGAGCCGTAGAGAAACAGACTTGAGGCACTGAGGGTGTGTGGTGGTCTTCCCGTACCCCTTAATTACACGGTTAGGTAGCTGTTCTTCTCTGCTGTCTCTCTGGGGGAGTCTGAGTCCACCCAGGCAGGCAGGCTGTGGCTCATCCCCGGGCTCTCAGGCAGGCTGAGGGCTGCCTGAGCAGGCAGTGGTGAGAAACTCACAATAGCAGAAGCGTGAGGTCGTTTGCCTCCCCCTCTCCCTCCCCCTCCCCCTCCCAAGCACACAGCATGCAGAACACATCACATACCACACACAGCTACAGCCTCAGCCTCTTCCAAGGAAAGGCGGTATCTGTATTCCTCATTACTGTTTGCCGACCTCCCTGACCTTGCAGGACCCTACACTGGGGACCAGAGGGCAGCCACTGTCACTCATCATTATGGAGCAGAGGGCTCCCAGTGCACATCTCAGCTTTCTATGTTTTCATGGAAACAGACAACACCGCTAACAATCCCACGAGCATGCCCCAGAGTCGAACGGGCTGGCTCTGGTGTCAGGTGCCCCCTGTACAATGTGAGACAGATTCCTGCAGCTGTGTGACAAAGCTCCTGAATTTGGGGAGGGGGGGCAGAAGGACGGGAATGAAGGTCCCAGCAGGTCATGAACCTCTAAAGACAGCATAAGATCTCACCTTGGCTGTCCTCCAGCTCCAACAGCTGTCACACAGCATTTTCCCCGTGTGCACATGTCCCTGTGTGTAAATGTCCCCATCCAACTTTGCTCAGGGCCACCTGTGACCTCATCTAGTTTAAATAAGGTTGCACTCTGTCTTAGTTAGGGTTTTATTGCTGTGCACAGACACCATGACCAAGGCAACTCTTAAAAGGACAACATTTAATGGGGGCTGGCTTACAGGTTTAGAGGTTCAGTCCATTATCATCAAAGTAGGAACATGGCAGCATCCAGGCAGGCATGGTGCAGAAGGAGCTGAGAGTTCTATATCTTCATCTGAAGGCCACTAGCAGAATACTGTCTTCTGGGCAGCTAGGTTGAGGGTCTTAAAGCCCATGTCCAGGGTGCTGCTCCTACTCTAGAAAGGCCACACCTATTCAAACAGGGCCACACTTTATAATAGTGCCACTCCCTGGGTCAAGCATATACAAACCATCACATACCCCAAGACTTTGATGATGGAAAGTGTAACATATACACTCAGGATTGGTGGAACATGGCCTAATTTATAGTACAAGTCCTGCAAGCTTGTCTGAAACAGTCTTCTCATCCCTCCTCCACACATGGCCATCTGTCCTGGTTCTCCTCAGACTGCCCCTTCCTGTGTAGCCATTGCACACTTTCATTGAGCCAACAACATTGCATCCACGCCAACCTGGCAAATGTCAGTGCCCTGCTCCCAGGCTGCCAACAGCCTGGTTCACTTTGTTTTCTGTCACTCATTCAGCAAACATTTTCTGTACATCATTCTGTATGGCATTGCTGTGGAAGTCTTTTCAGGTAAATTTCCAATTTCCAGGTGGCATGGTACTTTCAGTAGAGCACATAAACAGAGCCCTCCCTACACCCACAAGTCTGAATCTGGGAGCTCAGGTTGGGGTTCACGGATTGGCACTCAGGTATCTCAGAGGACATTTCTACACGACCTCTCTCCAGATCCTGTTGAAGAACATGAACACAGGGGACCTGACCATGTTCTACTACGGAGACTGGCTGTCCCAAAAGAAGGGAAAGAAGACACTGGTGTGCGAAATATGTGCGGTCATTGATGGAGAGGAGATGATGGAGTGGACGTCCTACACAGTCTCGGTGAAGACCAGTGACATCTTGGGTAAGTTGCGACCTGCCTCCTCTCCCCTTGCCTTCCACTGTAAATCATGACTGGACACTGGCTTCTGATCAGGGCATGTTCTTCACATAGCCTTCTAAAGCCAAATCATCTCCACTCTCTGGGGACAAAGTATTTTCTCCCAGTGACCAAACCAGTTTCTACCCTCATAGAAATGGAGAGGATAGTTCCAAGGACACGGCCTCGGCTGGGCTCAGAGCCCCGCAGCTCCCTGTCTTTGTTGGCTGCCCCTCGCTCCAGAGCTGCGCACCTTGGCACACTGTGCTTCATGGTCATCTGTATGTGACTCTGGCCTGGGGACTGGGGATAGAGATGGGACTCCAGGGACCCCCTAAGTCTGACATTCTGGTGGAGCTAACACACCATTAGGTGAGGCCAAGACAGATGTTGCCCAGATGCTACCAGAGAGCCAGAGAAAGGAGCCTCACCCTTATAAATTGGAACAAGAGTTACAGTGGCATCCCAGATAAATGTCAAAGTCAAGTCCAGAAAGGCAAACAGAGCCACCAAGCTGACAGAATACCCAGAGGAATGGCTTCTAAGCAAAGAGAATACCCCTCATCTAGCCAGGAGGAAGTGCCTCTTACATTCCCTCCCCTAGCCAGGACTTCTGCTTCTCTGAAGGGATCGTTAAAAATTTGGCAGACTTTTTCACATTCACCACACATGACCTCTTTGCCCAAAATCAGCCATGCTGGTAGAAATCTCAGGCATAAGCAATGGCTCAGTAAATCTGGTAGAGTTCATTTCTAGAACACTCCTCTTCCTTTCCGCCTCATAGTGGACCTTCCCTTTATTGTTAGAAGTCCTCAGTGTCCACATTCTTTGAGGGTCCTCTGTTTTACTCCTTCATGGCATGCTCTCAGACAGAGAATTAAGTTCGTGGTAAAAGCAGTTGCATCACTAGGAAGCTCCATCTTCCAGGAGCTCTGGATTCCTAACCGTGGCCAACGCCTGTATGAAACACCTCCCTGGAAACAGGTGCCCTTCTATGCCAAGCATCCATGTGACTTTGATTGTGGCTAGACCAACAGTAATTGCAACATGCAATGAGAAGGGGAGGGTAGGATTGGATGGGTTGTAAGTGCTGGCTATTACTTACCGGGCCAAGGTTACCTGGCATGGCCAATGAGAAACGAATCTTAACCCGGATGAGGATTCCCAGCAGGACTGAAGCTGAGACAAGTCTATGCCAGGCTTAAGACTCTTATCAGGAATGAATAGAATATGATAGTTTCCGGGATCAATACAATGGTAGTTGCCAGGATACAATGACATTGGCAAGCTACACAGGCTATACAAGATCAGTGTCTGAGTCTAATCATTCGGTCATGAATCTATATATTTCGTTGACTTCTGGGTAACATAGAAAATCACAAGGCAGCCTAAATGCTTCACTGCCTCACTTTCTTACCAGCCAAAATGCACACAGGGCCTCTAACCTGAAAACCTGACGCATGCCTCTCAAAGCAGCTAGACCAGGCCAACTCCATGATTCCCTGAAACACCTGAGAGTCCCAGACCACTTCCGGCCTTTCTGACTCTATCCCCAGTCTCACTGACTCTAGACTCTGTCCCTGTGTGCCTCAGGGATAAGGCCAGAGTGGGTGGCTTCCTGGAGAGATGCCAACCCCCAGAGCCCTCATCTTGTGTATTTCCCAGGGGCAGGCACGGATGCTAATGTGTTCATCATCATCTTTGGGGAAAATGGAGACAGCGGGACCCTGGCCCTGAAACAGTCAGCCAACTGGAACAAGTTTGAGCGGAATAACACGGACACCTTCAACTTTCCTGACATGCTGAGCCTGGGCCACCTCTGCAAACTGAGGGTCTGGCATGACAACAAAGGTAGCTACTGCCTGAGACCAGGATGGTGGAGCCCCCCCTGGGACAGCACTCCCTGCCCCCACCTCTCTTTGTAAGTAGACTCTGGCTACCCCAGCAGGAAAGTGGTTGAGCCACGATTGCACCCTTTGGATGTTCCATCAGTTAGAGGGCTGGTGTTCCGAGGAACTTGTTATCCCTGTGGCTTATTTCCTTCCTCATTCTCCATGGAAGAATAATGGTCCCTTGTTTTTGTAGTATCAGAGAATGGATTCTACTTAATTCAGGCATAAAAATTAAGGGGAAAAAAAGAGAGATTCAGTTGGATCAGTACCTCAAGTGTAGCACAGATGCTTAACATGCACACGACCCTGTGTTCTGTGCCCGAGAGAAGAGTGGGGAGGAAGAGAGGGAGGGAGGCAGGAAGGAAGGAAGGAATAAAGGAAGTCTCACCAAGTCCACTTCCCATGGATTTCCTATCAGTATTATACTTTTTCCCTTACAATACTGAGTCTGGAGGTAGCTATATTCACTTGTAAATTTAAGCAGGATACAAGTCAAGTGGGAACTTTACTTTTCAACTCCAAGGCTCTTACAGGATACTTTGTCCATTGCTGTGATGAAGTTCATGGCCTCCACATTCCTTTGACCACTGCTTTGCTCTCTGCAGGCTTCTCTTGGGTCTGGCTTTGCACCTGCAGCTTCTGTTTGAGATCAGAGTTGAAGGTTCATTTTCAGACTTACCCACCTCCGTGTGGGTCACTTCCTTCAACTTAACTCTAGCAACCTGAGTCAAACTAGCTTTCCCCAAGATATCTGTTTGAGGCCCTCTCCTGACTCTGGTCTCCTCATCTCATACTAGGCTGTCCTGAGGCTACCTTGCTTTACCTCTTCAAATTCTGCTGTATCCGATTGCTGATAAACCCAGCTTAGCAGCTGGTTGCCCTTCCAGAAGGAACGATGTCACTGTCATTTCAGCATAGTGTCACAGTCAAAGCATTCCCATATGACAGTAAATTTGGGTAAGGTAGAGAAAACAGCTGCTTTTCAAAGCAATAACATAGCTTCACAATTGTTGGATTTCCTGCATCTATTGGGTTACTCATACCCTGAACATCTATGTGTTCCTGGTGGGCCTGAGACCCTGTGAGGTAGAAAGAAATGCAAACATTGGATTGCGCTTTGTGATGTTGTGTTACAAAAGCATGTTACTGGCTCTCTAGCTCAAGAACATAGAGGCCTTAGGATGTCCACCTCAGGATCACAGAACAGCAAATGAACCAGCCAAGAGTCAGCAGTCAGCAGTCAGCCAGCAGTCAGTCAGCAATCAGCCAGCAGTCAGCAATCAGTAGTCAGTCAGCAGTCAGTCAGCAGTCAGCCAGTAGTCAGCCAGTCAGTCAGCAATCAGTAGTCAGTCAGCAGATAGCAGACAGCAGTCAGTCAGCAGTCAGTCAGCAGTCAGTCAGCAGTCAACAGTGAACCAGCAGTCAACAATCAGTCAGCAGGCAGTCAGCAATCAGTTGTCAGTCAGCAGTTAGCAATAAGAATTCTGGTGTTGTTTTGACCCACCACGTCCATCCTGATAATCATAATTCCACACCTTGATTGACCCCATGACAGAAAACCAGGAAGGAAGCTGGCAGCGTGAGGAAAAGCATCCTGTATTTGATTGCTTTACTATTTGGTGTCCAGGTAGCAGCCTTGTCCAGACAAAGTGCAGTGCTTAGCAGCTCATCTGTCTCACTTGTCACTGGGATGAAATATCTGACATAATCAGGCAAGGGAGGGAGAATTTATTCTGGATCAATGTCAGAGCTTCCAGTCCATGGTCAGCCAGCTCCCTTGCTTCTGGGATGCAGCAAGGCAGATTATCACGGAGGAAGGACCTGGCTGAGGAAAGTTGCTTATCTCTAAGCATCCAAGAGAAGGAGAGAGGAACACAGGAAGGGACATAAGGTCTTCCCTTTCAACAAAAACTTCTCTGGGGTCCTAGTTCATCAGGTACAGGCTGCAGAGAATCTGCTTCAGGACCTGCTGCTGTGGGAAAGAGTGTCAGGGCCATGTGGACAAAGGAAAACACAGCGAACCAGATACAGTTCCACGGTGAGCTCAGTGTCAGAGAAGATAACTGCTACAGATTAAGTACAAGTATTACAGTCTGAATGGTCTAGTAATACTGCTTTAAATGGTATCAACTTTTGTAGCTTGGGTCTCTACAGCCCTGAACTCAGTCTTGTGGGGACTGGGGACAGAAAGGAGTCATTCTCTAAGCTGGAGAAGGAAACAATCCAGTGCTAGTAGGCAGCATCGACCGGCTTGGCCTCCTACTCTGAATTCACCACATAATTCTGCCTTGTGTCATGGCTCCAAGCACACAGCCAGTCATAACTGTACTTCTCTACCTCTGGTTTAAAAAGTGTCTTTATGTCTTTATGTCTTTACTTTCTCACTAAAACTTATTGTCCAGCCATCCATGAATTCCCTCTCCAAACAGCTGGCTTATGTGTGACTGAATTCTGTCTTCTTTCCACGACTGTCTTAATTAGGGTTTCCTATTTTGATAAAACACCATGACTAAGAGCAACTTGGGGAGAAAAGAGTTTATTTTGCTTTTAGTTCTACATCGTAGTCTATCACCTAAGGAATTAGGGGCAGGAACTCAAGGCAGGAACTTGGAGGCAGGAACTGATGAAGAACCCATGAAGAGGTGCTGCTTCCTGTCTTGCCCCCCATGGTTTATTGAGCCTGTTCTCTTACAGTACACAGACCCACAAGCAAAGGAGTGGCACCACCCAGAGTAAACTGGATCCATCCACATCAATCATCAGTCATGAAAGTGTTCCATGTTGGGGCATGTTCTCAGTTGAGATTTCCTCTTCTAAAGTGACTCTATCTTTTATCAAGTTGACACAAAACCAGCCAACACACTTGACTTTTAGCTCCATGAGTTCCACTGCCTTGGTTTTTCCTTGATGTCAGCCCACTGCCTGTGATATAACAGAGAACTAATATAGTTTAATAGTAGTTAATTATGTCTTTCTTCAGGGCAAATCCTTCTTTGTATTTCATGCCTTCATCATAGATTCGATTTCTTCCAGGGCTAAAGATTTTCTTGTGCCTTGATTGAAGTTGGGGGGCTGACCATAAACCTCATCTGAACTCATGATTAAGCCCTCTAGATGTCTACATCCCTTCTCCAGACACTTATTATGTGCATATCTGCACTCTCTTGGCTTTCCTGGTATATATTTTGCTGTGCAAAAACCTGACAGCCAATTATCCAGTTTCTTCTCATCACTGTCAAAATCCTGCAAGAGGAGATCATTCAGCACTGCGGACAGTGCCAGCCCCTAACCACCACCACCACCACCCACCCACACACACATAGTAGCTAAAGGCTCTACACTGTCATTAGATTCCAGACTCCCCAGAGAACTTGACACTGATTCCTGATCTGATAGCCTTGGCCCTACAGTGACTCTTGGATACAAACAAATTCTGAGTCATTGATGTGATCCTTGTTCCCATGTAGGCAGAGAGAAGAGAGTGTCCTTTCCAGGCAGACTTTGGTCCTGAAAGCAGGATAATACCATGGGCAGGTGAACCTATATGGTTGGGATACCAGTCCTGAGAAGAGCCAGGTCCTCAGCTCAATTCCTCTCTAGGGTAGCTTTCTCTTTCTTCTGAGGATGTAAGATGCAGATGTTCATACGTGCCAAGGCTGATGAACATGTCTTTAATACCTCTCTTAGCCACGCTTTCCTCATATTAAAAACCTCTCCCAACTCCATCTAGTTCTTGAACAAAAAAAATGTGTGAATAAATGCATTTTGTTTGAAATTCTTCCTCCAAAAGGTAAATATTTCTAGATAGAGATATAAATGGGTCTACAAATGTTTAGCCAACTTAGATATCATAGTGTTCTTCTCATCCATGGATTTGCTTGGCGGGGGGAATGTTAAATTGGCAAAAAAAAAAAAAATTGACCTTCTGGAGGTGTGTGTAATCTAGCGAAAATTTTTGAACGTGCAGAAAAGTGAAGAAAACAGCGACATCAGCTCTCACCTGTCTGTCACCATGGTTCAAAAATGATCACGCTTTACCACATCAACGTAACTGTTTGGCTTGATGCTTCATTCTTTACTCCTCTCTGGTTGCCAGAGAATATGAAGATAAATCCTAAATTTTAGGCCACTTCACTCCAAACATGCTTACACTTAGTGTGTTTCTCCTTTGGAAATGGACTTTTTTTTTTTTTCTGTAAAACCACACCACCACCATCACAGCCCACAACGATTCAATTTTTACTTTATAACAAACATGCTTTTCCAGTGTGCGTAGAAGGTAAACTTACTTATAAATGCATAAGGGGTACACAGGAGAGTTGCTGAATGTTGAAGAAATGCTGTATATTGTGATGGTAATAGGTAGCAAGAAGTCTTGCTCTCACGAGTGCTAATATCAAATTCCGGATTTAGTACTTGAGAGACTGGTCGCTCCATTGTAAATTTCCTTCATAGCTATCTAATGGCTTCATCTGCTGATGGTCAATTAGAATTACATTGTGATGCTATAATTCAATTGTTTCTTTTCCACTTACCAGCTAGGGGTTTTCTTCTTTAAATATTTGTCCCTGTGGCTATTTGATTGCTGCAAAATACAGTTTGAAGAAGAAAACCAAGATAAACGATTAATATTCTACTTAATTTTAATTACCCAGATAGCTTTTATAGTACTGAACAAATTGTAATAGTGTTCATTTCCTATTCCATTTTTGCTTTCCTTGCTTCCTCTGGTTAAATGAACACTCTGCTTAGCAAGGAATTTTTAACCACAGAATGATTGACACTTTGTGAATAATGTAAGTCCATAGAAGTAAGAAGGACCGCAGAAATAATCATAGGAATGCTACAGTGCACTCACTTAGGCAGATACACTGAGACCCAAATTCATATCTACCAAGTGCCAGGGTGTCGCCTGAGACATGGGGGCAGCCTCTGATGAGGCCTTGCACGTGTTAAACGGTCTTATATTCTTCCCTATCCAGGGCATCTCTGATGGCTCTGTAGCTCACTTCAAACCATCCATGATCTTGCTGAGGAAGTGTGAGTCACCCATATGGGCTCTTAACTTCTTGTGGGTTATTTTTAGGGAAGGTGTTGCTTGGTGAAGCGAATCTTTCTACCTGAGAAGAATCTCAATGGTTTGCACTGGATAAAAATACTGACAGTTGACTTTTTGATAGTGAAAATAATTTATCGCTTCTATGATCATTGAATACTAAGTAACATAATTAAGAGGTTGTAAGACACCCTGAAGTTGGAGAAGTCAGACTCAAATATAAAAATAGTCTTAAAAGAGTTAAGGCATAGTTACAACCTCAGCACAAAGAATTTTCTGGATATCAGGGCTCATGGCCAGCAGAGCAGACATGTTATGGTTTGAATCTGAAATATCCCCAAGGGCTTAAATTTTAAAGACTCTCCAGTTAGCAGCACCATTTTGAAGGCTGTAGAGCCTTTAAGGAGTGAGACCTGACTGGAAGAAATGGGGGCTGCTGTCATTTATTTCTGGGTCTGCCATCACGAGGGAATCCACTACACTTTCCTGCTACATGAACCCCACCATGGCTTCCTCCCTGGGAGTATCCTATCCCCTGTGGCAGCGAGCCCAAATTATCTCTTCCTTCTGTAAGCTGTTCCTGTCAGGTCTTTGGGTCATAGTGATGATCAAAGTAACTAATGCACCTGCACAAGGAACCATGTGGGCATGGGAGCAGCAAAGAGGCTCAGAGGCCATGAGAGCCATGGTGTGCGGGGAACAGGTAGGGACTGAGCATAGGAGAACAGCTTGGAGCCATCATGCGGAGAAAGGAGATGCTGAATGGATGCCTAATGAATCCATTTCACAATGGCCGGTTGAAACAGGCTAAAGGAAGCACAGAGCCCCTCGTTCACCAGACGCAGGAAAGCCATTAGACCAGTGGGCAGTAAGTAACATAAGGAAGCCAAGCTGATGTTAGCCTCTCTCTCATTCAGCCTGTCACCTCCTATCTGGGATGCTGGGACTCCAGGCAGTTTAGAGTAGCTAGACCTTTTACTGAAAGTGAATCTAGGTCATTTGGAATATACGAATCAATAGTGCTGGGACAGACCACTCCTCCTAGGTGAGGCTCTAAATTCCTCTTCTAAAACCACACCAACACTGATTTCTCATTCTTTCCTCTTCATGTTTGGTGTGGACTCAGGCACATAATCATCATCATCATCATCATCATCATCATCATCATCATCATCATCGTTTCTTTTTATTTTAAAATTATTATAATTTACATTTAATACATTATTATTATTATTATTATTATTAATATACCTAGGTAAGGCCAGTCTCTTGATCTCGGGATTTTCACCTTATTGTCAGAGACAGGCCAAATAATATAACAATATACAATAATGTGAAAACAGAGTGATTTCGGATCAAGCGATAGAATAACTGGAGACTGAACACAACTATTAACACCTGAGGACGTCCTACAGACAGAGCACTTTCCCAGAAACCCCAGCAATGAGACAGCATCGGCATCTAGAGCCTGGGCCTCGTCAGTTCAGACAATGGAGTGTTTTACCCTCCCACTGTTTGCTCCTTCAGCGAAGATCTGATTTCACAAAACCCAAGAAATACAGCCAATACCAAAGACCTTTGAAAAGGCCTTAGGGAAACCAACAGTCGTAGAAGATCCTTAAAACAAATACACAACATATAAAAAGGAGTCTAAATGGAGTTACCTCACACAGGGGAGCAACGCCTTTCCAAATGTCGTAGG
Organism: Rattus rattus; assembly: GCF_011064425.1. NCBI lineage: Eukaryota > Metazoa > Chordata > Mammalia > Rodentia > Muridae > Rattus > Rattus rattus. The sequence goes on along the minus strand of NC_046168.1, from coordinate 54,670,032 downwards.
CTATGAAGCAAAAGACAAATACCAGGGGTGTGTTACTTCCATTCAAATTCCTTGTCAGTGGGAGGTCCCATAAACCCCCAAAACAGTACAAACTATTGCCATTGCTAATTTGATGCTAAGACCTACTTTGAAGACACCAAGACATATAAGGCTCAGAGAAAACAAGCTAGTACCAGCCTGAAGCTTTCTTACCTGATGGCTGGTTTTCATCATACCAGAAGATGCTATGTCGGGAGAGCAAAACCCACATTCATCTTACCCAGCTGTGAAATAGAACAATGGCTTTCCTGGCATGATATGCCCATTGCTACAATAGTGACACAAGTGTGTGAGGAAAACCAATGGCCTTGTGCTGAGATTTAAGACCTACTCCACAAGACAGAACTGTGATACTGGGCCAGAAACCCATGGCTGGGCAGGTTATAGTTCCTAGGGGCAAATTTAGCTTATTGGACATATTAAATTGCCCCCTAAATGTTTGCCTTTATACCAGTAGATCAGTATACCTCTTAACCTTCATAAGCATCTTTTGCAGGACATGTTGATTCATTCATGAACTAAAAACCAGTCAAAGTGCATAGAAAATGCAGGGTCCTCAAAATTAATGTGACAGCTAGGCCACACCACCACCTCCAAGGCCTAAGGATTGCCATAGAAGGTGGAGAAGGGAGATTGTCAGAGCCAGAGGCAATAGAAGACTTCTGTGAAATGGTATCTCATGTATATGACAGGGGTATTAACCATACAAACTCACACTGGCTGTGGTTTCATGCATAAGATCTGTACGGGAGCAAGCCAACTAAGACCCCAGTGTGGACTGAGAGGGGATTAGCATCTCCAGGGCTATTCATTATTAGTGGGTGCTAAGGGGAGAGAGACTCTGTTAGCTTCACATTCAGCCCCTGATCAGGCTACCTGTGGTCCAGTGCATGAACCCACACTCATTTGCAAAATGGCAGCACTAAGCGTACTCAGTATGTACTGGCTGGTTCTGTGTCAACTTAACACAAGCTGGAGTTATCACAGAGAAAGGAGCCTCCCTTGAGGAAATGCCTCCATGAGACCCAACTATAAGACATTTTCTCAATTAGTGATCAAGGGAAGGAGGGTCCAGCCCATTGTGGGTGGTGCCATCCCTGGGCTGGTGGTCTTGGGTTCTATCAGAAAACAGGCTGAGCAAGCCAGGGGAAGCAAGCCAGTAAGTAACATCCCTCCATGGCCTCTGCATCAGCTCCTGCTTCCTGCCCTGCTTGAGTTCCAGTCCTGACTTCCTTTGGTGATGAACAGCAATGTGGAAGTGTAAGCTGAATAAACCCTTTCCTCCCCAACTTGCTTCTTGGTCATGATGTTTTGTGTAGGAATAGAAACCCTGAGTAAGGCACAATGGGTTTAAAAAAGACCATGAAGGTGAGGGAGATGTGTTGCAGAGTGTGAAGAGGAAACGTTAGAGCAGGGATGGGGATGGGCTTGTTAAAAGCACTTTATATTTGTGTATGAAATGCTCAAGCAATATTTTTTTAAAGTTGAGGGTAATGCCAGCATATGTATCCCAACCATGCACTTGGCATCAGCACCCCAGAATCTATAACACTTTTACGTACCCTTGGGAGCTGAGGCAGGATCTCTAGAGGTGTTGTTTTGGTCTGATCTGAGAGAAAGGCCTTGTTGAGACAGTGGAACTGCCTCTGGAGCCCCAAGGTGTCCTGAGGGGGGGGGCGGTGTGAGTGAAGCCCACTGTGTGCTTCTTGTGAGGCCCCACTGTGTGCTGCTTGTGAGGCCCACTGTGTGCTGCTTGTGAGGGCCCACTGTGTGCTTCTTGTGAGGGCCCACTTTGTGCTGCTTGTGAGGGCCCACTGTGTGCTGCTTGTGAGGCCTACTGTGTGCTGCTTGTGAGGACCCACTGTGTGCTGCTTGTGAGGCCCACTGTGTGCTGCTTGTAAGGCCCACTGTGTGCTGCTTGTGAAGCCCACTGTGTGCTGCTTGTGAGGACCCACTGTGTGCTGCTTGTGAGGCTGCCTCACAGATAGGTTACGAATAGCAAACATTACCATCTAGCCTACCAGAGCACTGGGGCCACTCTCTCTGAGGAACTCATGATGCTCCACACTCTCAAGGAGTTTTCGTGATGGAAGCAGTGTAAGTCACACGCAGCTGTCACAGCAAACCCGCATTGCCAGCCCTGCTGTGGCAGGGACACTTCTGAGAAAAGCCCTGCTAGTTACAACGGAGCAGAGCTGTGCATGTGATCAGCCCAGGATGTGCCAAATTCAGGAGCAAATCCCGAGAAATGGCAGCTTCTGGGCCCTTCATGACTGCTGAACAGTTCACCCAAGAACCCCCGACACCAACGTATCTGTTCACTCGGCATCCGCTGAGCAACAGTGGCCTGCCAGTTACACGGCTGAGCCCTAGGGAAACAAACTCGGTATGCCAAGACTCGCCGTGCCCTCACGCATGTAAATGACAGCAGCACGAAGCTGGAATCTTGAAACTGGAAATTCGGGGAATCTGGGAGTTCATTCCTGAATCAGCCTCCGGAGTAGCAGGGAGCACCAGGGACGGCTTCCTGGTGGAGGTGACACCTGAACTGATGGTGACGGATTGTTGACAAGAGCTCGCTGAACACAGCTCAGGGAGCAACAGAAGCTGTCCTTCAGCTAAGGAAAACTCCATGAACCTGATGGCAGTAATAAGCCTCTGGTCACTGTTGGGTGATTCCTACCGGGAAAGTTTGCAAGAGGAAAGTAGTGTAGTATCTTGGAGCTCACAGCTAAAATCTTATGCATGAGAAATCCATGCATTTTGCAAAATGCCCTGCGTTCCTCAAATTGGAGGAGTCCTTAAAGCCACCTAACACAACCGGTCACTCCATCAACAGGACCAACAAAGAAACTGTGAGGTGCCGATGTGCTGAGAGGGGGCCTGCCTTCATAGCTGGGGTTGAGAAACCCCCTTTTTCAATTAGGCTCTGATTGAAAGGACCACAGAGAGGACAAGAAATGTGTCCAGGGTCACACAGATGTGGGTGGAGGAAGAGAGGTCTCGACACGGAGAGGGGTCGCTTTCCAATCTAAGCACTCTCTTCCACAGGGATATTTCCTGGATGGCATCTGAGCTACATTGACGTGAAGGACAATTCCCGTGACGAGACCTTCCGCTTCCAGTGTGACTGCTGGCTGTCTAAGAGTGAGGGTGACAGACAAACGCTCCGAGACTTCGCGTGTGCCAACAACGAGATCCGCGATGAGCTGGAAGAGACCAGTACGTAGGGGGACAGTGTGGAACCCAGGCACTGTGACACCGGGGCTGGCTTCTAGTTGAGGAAGGGCAGGCTCAGGAGGTTGGGTATGGACTGGGAAAGATGGACGGCTCCCTGTGGCTGCAGGTGAGATTTCTCTGTAAACCCCCTACAGGGAATTTGTAGAACTGCCGAGGTACTCATAGCCTTGGATCACCAATACTCATGAAGGGAAACCCACTGGGGACAAGCTTGCCCCAACCCAAGGGCCCGCCAAGCAGGGCAAGGCAACTGTGAAGATCTCTCAAGCTACTTTTATGTCACGGACTGTTCCACCCTTTGCCTGGGAGGAAGGAGGCCAACACACAGATTCTAGAAACAGAAATCAAGGAGAGCAGGGGTCCCGCCAGCTACTGTCTCCCACAGAGGATAGAGAAGGGATGCGTGAGGAGTTCCTGAGGTGAAGGACCGCCAACGTTCAGAAGATATTTCTTTAGTACCCTGGCCAGCATCTGGGCCCAGGGAATTAGAGGAAAACTCAGAAGGCAGAGCCTGACTGAAGAAAGGATTTTTCAACCTTAGTTATTGAGGCACACACACACACACACACACACACACACACACACACACACACACATATACACACATACACACACACAAACACACACATACACACACATACACACACACACACACACACACACACACACACACACACACACACACACACACACACACATACACACACACACACTAAACATGAACACACACATACACACACACACACATATACACACGCACGCACCACTACACACACACACGTACACACACACCAACACACACACGCACACATATACACACAAACACACACACACACTACACATGCACACACACATACACACAGTACACACACACACGCACACACACATATACACACACACACGCACACACACACACGCACGCACACGCACGCACGCACACACACACCCCTCAGCATCTTAGCACCACAGTTTCTTGCTTCCCACAGTGTGTAGTCTGGTGTGGGAGGCAGGTGGGGTGTTTTCCATAGTGAGATTTCAGGGGGCCCAAGCTCTCTCCACTTGTGTCTCTGCCGTCTCTAAGCTGTGACTTCCACATTCCTCACGAAAAGGAAGCTAGACGCACCCCCTCCCCTGTGATCTCGGCAGTTAACCTGCATTTCGTTTGGGGAGAATTAGTATCGTGGCTGTAGCAGATGCAAGGGCACCTGGGAACTGCGCCCTGCCTGGCAGCTCCTTGGATGACCACTGTGCACTGTGAGAGAGAAGTGTGCATCTCGACTTGAAAGGCTCCCTCCTGCCCCTGCCAGGCCATCCAAATGGCGCAGTGGTTAAATGAGCTGTCTTGAGAGATGGTGAGCAGTGTTCCCGGGAGCACATTTAAACGGAAACGGAGCACTTACTTGTTGAATTTTCTGTAGGCCAGAGGATGCCTGGCCTTATTAGAGAATGTGTTCTCTGCTTCTGGAATTGCACTTTCTAGGGAGTTATGGGGCGCCCAGTTTATTTTGGGTATAGTGAGCGACGTGCCTTGCTTTGTGACCTGCACGGATTCAGGGTAGTGTCACTCGCGTGTGTCACCCTCTGCAATCCTACTGACCTGCGGGCTCAGTGAGTTGATGCTCCCTGAAAAGAACCTGTGCTCTCTTCACAGAGAGCCTTATGATGTAGTCAGAGGGAAGCGCTTAAGCTCCTCACACACAACCGAGGTGAGCAGTAGAGACTCTCAGGCTATTGGAGTTTAGGAGAGGAGTAGCCAGTCTGTCTCATCTCCACTGCCAAGTCTCCGTCTCAATTTCCAAACAGCCAAATCGCTGAGGATGGGATCCAAATAGGAAGGGTGAGCAGGGAGCCAAGAGAAGGCCTGGACCCATGAGCATATAGGAAGCAGCATGGAGCCAGCTGGGACGCTCACATGGGGACCAACATGTAGCCATACCTTTGTTCCCAGGTGGCAGCTGGTCCTGGAGATGTCATGCACAGAGCCTGATTCCAACTCTCAGCTGCCTTTATTTAATGTCGAGACAAAAGGCATGAGCGGTCATGAGTGCCATGCCTTACTCTCTGACTTCAGAAGTCATCTCCATACCCTGGTGTTTTCCTTCTGGTGACCCTGGGTCTTTTGGGGTCCTCAGTCTAGGAGTGTAAACAACCCCTCAGTCTTGGACAAATGCTCATACGAGTAAAAGCATTCAATACCACATCCTCGTTACGCCCTGGAAGCCCCGCATCTACCCTAAGGAGAAAGCAGGGTGCAGTTTACACCTCTGGGGCAAAAATCCAGAAAGGCTATGCAAGGCCCACTGCCAGCTCTAGGATGCCCTTTTTGTATTGGACCTGGCTGGCACTGCAGATCTATCAGTTGTCCCTACATATCAGCCAGCATCCTGTTTCCAGGCTTCACCTCCAATTCTCTGAAGCCCTCTTAGAAGGCGCTCCAGCCATCTTGCAAGCGTCCACCTCTGCCGCTGACTCCAACAGCAGTCTTCATGCTTAGTCCTCATGTCTGAGCCTTCAGGCATTGGATGGCAGCTTTTCCAGAGTCTGGCTTACACAGTAAGATCGCATGCCGATGTGTGCAGATGTGCACATGAACACCTCTCCGCTGGCGGGTACCTTTTCCTTCCCAGCCCTTCGTTTTCCTTTCTGCTCCTCCTTGCACCCTTTAAGTGCGTTTGTTTTGTCCATGGGTCTGCACTGTTTCTAGCTCCAGGATGTCCCTCTGCTGGCCAGTCCCCAGGGACGGAACACTCACTGCTCCACCAGGTGGTAGAATACATCCTCACACTGATGGTCCCAACGGGGTCAAACAGAAGCTTCTAGGAACAGACTTAGGACTCTTGGTAGCACGGACCTGAAAACCATATCTTTGCTGGATGCAGGAAATACATTGCCTGGAGGAGCTTGGAAACCTGAGGTAGCCCCGGCTGCAAATTTGCTGTCCCCAGAGGTGCCAATGGTGTTGGTGTCAGCTCAATTTTCCCAGAATGTTAACTTACTTTAGTTTTCCCTGAATCCCAGGAAGAGGACTGCTGGCCGTACCAACATGAATCCTTACTGCTGAGTAGCCTCTAAGGAAGGATAAAGAACACATCCCGGGGGGCAGGGGGGAAGCTCTCAGTTCTGTGATAGAGAACTCTGGGGGGTGGGGGGCAGTAAAATGTTTGGTGCCAACCAGAAGCACACTGTCCTCCCTGTTGTTCTTCCATGGCTGTCATGTGCTTGTGTCATACGTGTCTCAAGACTGTCCGTCTGTTATTCTAAATGTACACAGACCGTCTCAGACAAGCATTTAATGTGCACCCCTGAGTGTTGGCTCCATCCCTGAGCCGGATGATGTCATGCATCCTCTGTGCCCTTCCCTCTGCCTGAGAATCGCCCTCCAGCCCCTGCTCATTCTATCACAACTGCATTCCAACAACAGACTCAGGCCTGCCTTCCTCAAGAGGTTCCCTGTGATTGGTTCATGTCTTAGTCAGGCTTCCTATTCCTACACAAAACATCAGGACCAAGAAGCAAGTTGGGGAGGAAAGGGTTTATTCAGCTTACACTTCCACATTGCTGTTCATCACCAAAGGAAGTCAGGACTGGAACTCAAGCAGGGCATGAAGCAGGAGCTGATGCAGAGTCCATGGAGGGATGTTACTTACTGGCTTGCTTCCCCTGGCTTGCTCAGCTTGGTTTCTTATAGAACCCAAGACCACCAGACCAGGGATGGCACCACCCACAATGGGCTGGGCCCTCTCCATTGATCACTAATTGAGAAAATGCCTTACAGCTGGGTCTCATGGAGGCATTTCCTCAAGGGAGGCTCCTTTCTCTGTGACAACTCCAGCTTGTGTCAAGTTGGCACACAGAACCAGCCAGTACAGTCCACTTAGCTATTCCTTCCTTTAGTGACTGTTTGCTGACATGGGTGGGGAAGGGGCTTAAAGACATAGCTCAATGGCTAAGGGTATGTGCCACTCCCACAGAAGGTCCAGGTTCCAATTCCAGCATCCACGTAGTGGCTCACACCCGTCTGTAACTACAGGGTCTGGCATCCTCTTCTAGCATCCTCCTCAGGCACTGCACATAAACATGAGTAAACATAAGATAAAAATAAATTAATATATATATATGTATGTAATATATATATATATACATATATATATATATATATATATATTCGCTGAGGGCTCGCCATGGCACTGCCCTTTGGCAGTTTGGAATTCAGGAATGAACACGCCCTACCTTTGTGGAGCCTGTGCTCACTTAGGAAAGGGGAGGAGGTACAACAGACAATGATGACTGAATGAGATTATATAGAGTGTTTGAAGATGGGGAGAGCGAGAGGAAGTAGCCAGGGCAGGGCAGACGGACGGGAAGTGTGACAAGGGGCCAGGCCACCACTCTAATTAGGGCACTGGCCCAGCATCCCTAAGATGCTATGGACATAAGCAAACAGAGGTGAGGAGAGAGGGACATGCTCAGGTGGACGTGACAGAGCTCCAAGCAGGAAGCAGGATATCAGAGGCTGGAGAGAGAAGGAGAGCAAGTGCTGGGAGCTGAGCAGCCAAGGGCATGAAGGCAGCTCTGTTCCTGTCCAGACACAGCCTGGCCCTTTGGTATTGCATTCTGTCTTATGCATGGTCAGTGCTGGGCTAGATGTCTGGGGCTGTGAGTTCTAGTCACCGGTCTGCTATTCCTGATACTTGGCCCCACTTAGATGAAGGGGAGAGAGAGGCGGGGACTCACTGTGAGGCTGATGGTGATGGAGTGGGACCGTGTGCTGGAGCAAGTTCAAGGCTCCCTGGCGCCCTTAGCCTGCTCGGTCTTTGCGTTGTGCCTTCTGTACGCAGGCCTGCCTCTCTTGCCTCATCTTCTGGGCACGTGGTTTCTATGTGGCTTTTCAGTCTGGCGGCTCATCCAGCTGTGAGAACCAGACCCTAACATCCTTTGAGAACTTATCACTACCTTCTGATTCCTCCTGTATGGCTGCTACATTCCTGTGTCTGCCAGCAAAGAGGTTGCTGTCCCAGAGTCACCAGCTCCACTCACAGTGCCTGGGTCTTAGCAAGGCTAACCTGACTCCTAGACTGCGGCCTAAGACCAGAGAAAAAGTCCCTGAGGGAGGGAATGGCTGGTGGCAGGTGGCTGCTTCCTGCTGCTGACCCTCTCCCACCTCCTCCCTGCAGCCTACGAGATTGTCATAGAAACAGGCAACGGAGGCGAAACCAGAGAGAACGTCTGGCTCATCTTGGAAGGCAGGAAGAACAGATCCAAGGAATTCCTTGTGGAAAATTCTTCCAGACAGCGGGCCTTTCGGAAGTAAGAAGAAGGATACTCAATGGAATGGGGGTGGGGAGGGCAAGCCAGAGACCCTCACTGAGAGGTCTACAAATGAGTACCTACTATGTGATTCCCTTGGAAGTATTATCCCACATCCCAACCCAGAACTTTCTCCCTCTTTGTTCTGGGAGGCCTCTGGCTGTGTCCACTTTGTCTCCATTCTACCAGAACGTTTGTCTACCAGAGCTACAAGATCTCTTAGCCCATTCAAGCTGCCATATGAAATAGTAGCTTAGGGACAACCAAAATCTCTCCCATGTTCTGGAGGCTGCTGGCAGATTTAGTGCCTGGCGACACTTGCCTCCCAGTTCACAGACGGGGTCCTCTCACTGTGTTCTCATGTAGCAGAAGAGTGCAGGAGCTCCCTAGGGAGCTTCGTAAGATTCTATTCACTGCTTAACCACCGTCCAAAGACCGGACTCCAAACTCCATCCCATGGGCTTAAGTTTCAACACGCAGACTTGGTGGAATATCCCGTTCTGTTTACCACAATCTTTTATCCCAACGCTCCTTCCATGAGGACAGAGTCTGAGTCTCACAGACTGGTACCGACAGACCACCAGAGACTGCCCATGCCCTGCCTTCCTGTTGGTGTGCCCTCCTGGGTTCAAATTCCATCCAAGTAGATTCCCAATACCTGACTATTCCCATTGTAAGATTTTTTTTTCAAAAATGGGTCTTTATTAGAAGGTTCTTCCTTTTCCTCCTCTGCAGCACCAAACCCAGCCTTCTTCCAAGTTCTAACCTGCTTGGTGACATTGGCATTCACATACTGAGAGGAGGTTACCAGCAGGGCTTTTTACTGTCACTGTCTTGATTTAAAACTATCCTGAATGCCTCAAGGGTTGCTAGGCTGACACCAAATCCTGCCCTCCACACCACTCTGGAATACTGTAGGCGTTCACTAAATATGAGCTGCATCAACGGCATGGGTTGTTCATTGATCACACCTTTGTTTCCCGTAGGGGGACCACAGACACCTTTGAGTTCGACAGCATCTTCTTGGGTGACATCGCCTCCCTCTGTGTGGGCCACCTGGCCAGGGAGGACCGGTTCATCCCCAAGAGAGAGCTAGTCTGGCATGTCAAGACCATCACCATCACCGAGATGGAGTATGGCAACGTGTATGTATAGAGCCGAGCCCGGGGTGCAGTGGGAACTTCAACCAAGCATGTGTGAGAAGACAGTGTGTGTCCTTCGAGGCCAAGGTGGCCCTAGTCATGAGTGTAAGCCTAGAAGTCAGGACAGGAAGAAGCAGCTGTTAGGTACCTTATAGATACCTCGTGTTGTGGTGACCTCCAACCGTAAAACTATTTTTGTTTCCACCTCAGGACTTAAACTCTGCTACTGTTATGGATTGTAGTGTTAATGCCTGTGTTTTCCAACGGTCCTAGGTGGCCCCTGTGAAAAATCCACTCAATCGCCCCAAAAGGGTCGCAGCCCACAGGTTGAGAAGCACCGTGCTAGAGTCATCTGAACTCCATGTCTCCCAGCAGAGACGGGATTGGAGTGGGTGACCTTGGGTGTCTCCTGCTTTTCAATCCAAGGAGATTCCCTTATAAGAACAGCAAGAAAGGCTCGCAGTGGATAGTGGAGCCTTTCCTTGCCTGCCTGCCTGCCTGCCTGCCTTCCTTCCTTCCTTCCTTCCTTCCTTCCTTCCTTCCTTCCTTCCCTCCCTCCAGTGACTAAAGAAGAACAATGGGTTTATTTTGCTTGGGAGCCCACAGGTCCTTACTGACCAATCGTGAAGGGAAGTGTCCCACACCTGGCACTAGGTTTTTTATTTCATAACCTACAACATCTCAGGAATGCATTATCCTTCTCTGTAGGATAACACCTCTCTCTCTCTCTCTCTCTCTCTCTCTCTCTCTCTCTCTCTCTTTGTTCTCTCTCTCTCTTCGTTCTCTCTCTCGCTCTCTCTTGCTCTCTCTCTCGCTGTCGCTCTCTCACTCTCTCGCTCTCTTGCTTTCTCTCACTCTCACTCTCTTGCTCTCTCCCTTTCTCGCTCACTCTCTCGCTCTCTTTCTTGCTCTCTCTCACTGTTGCTCTCTTGCTCTCCTTTTCTCTCTCTCTGTCTCTGTCTCTCTCTCACTCTCTCCTTCTCTCTCTTGCTCTCGCTCTCTCTGTCTCTGTCCCTCTCTCTTGATCTCTCTCACTTTCTCTCTCTCTCTTTCTCTCTCTCTCTCTCTCTCTCTCTCTCTCTCTGTATATATTATGAATGTATATGTGTATGCAACTAGTGTGCTCTTTCTATGGGGGAACAGAACCTAGGGCCATGTGTGTTCTGCATAAGCGTTCTATCACTGAGCGGCATCCCCAGGTTTCTCTGTGTTCTTGCTCCTCATTAATACCCTCAAGGTTCCAGTGAAACGACACAGAGAAGCTTTTATCTATTTTTTAAAAACAGAAAACATGTATTGTTTTATCAAAACAGTTTACTCCAATAGATAATCACTACAAAATTCAAATAAGACCACAAAGTGGGTAAGAGACAGCAAAATTTTCCTGGGGTCCTACCCATCAGAGAGGCACTGTGAGCGTTTTGAGACCCTCGTTCTCCCCTACACTTTTCTGATCCCTTATGGTTGCAGCGTTCACAGAAGGGTGGCTATGCTGTGCCTGGGTTTCAAGTCAGCTCATTTCGTTTTGGTTCATGATTTTCACCTTTAGTCTTATCCTTGATGCCACTGGCTTTGAGTCCCACATCATGGGCTGTGTTTCTAGCTCTGTCTATTAGTAAACTTGTCCCTGTATCCGTACTGAGGGATTCTTTTCAGCCATTTAAAATAATGATCTAAATGTGAACCAGATGACTTGGAGGAACTCCCAGGAAGTATTATGAAGTGAGGAAACCAAGATGCAGGAAAACACATTTCGTACTATGGTGCTGTGCAGAAAAGAGAACACTGACGTCGCCATATGTCTGTGTGTACGTGGGTCTGTCAGAGGAGAGAAGGGAGGAAGTCTAGCAGGCTGCACCCCCGGCTGTTATGTGGGTTATCTGAGGTAAGGTGGGGTGCTGCAGGAGGAACCAGAGAGAAAGAGTCACAGCCAAACAGAAAGACAGAGACCACACTTGGAAATCCATGCATGTGAACATACAACTTTTGCATTTACATCCAACTATAGATATTACTGAACCTATGCAAAAACATGTTTTAAAATAACTTCAAAGTGAACGATGACTATACAGTTCCTTTGAAGATATTCTAGTATGTAAAAAAAATAAACTGAAATTCAAGTACACCAAGTGATAAATCTGAGGAGGAGAGATCACAAAACAGAACAAAAACTTTCTGTGAGGCACCTTTGTTATTTTTCCTCCAAATTTTCTTTCTTCTTTTCTTTCTAATTAAAATGTCTTTATTGGCAATTGACTCGGGAGGTAAGCAGCACTGGCCACCAAGCCTGCTAACCTTAGTTTGATGCCTGAGGCACACATGGTAGAGAGAGAGAGCTGACTCTCACAGGTCATCCTCTGACTTCCACATCTATGCCGTGGCAGATGCTTACCCAACCCAAGCACATACACACGAAGTCACTGAGCATCTGTAAGAACATCTTTAATTCTTTATTCACAGCTGTGCACAGCACATGTATTAGGCTTTGTAAAGTCGATGTCTTTGAAGTATAGCATGAACTTTTAGCATCTCTGCTCTCTTCCCCTCTCCCTGTGTCCTTCGTTAGTCTCTGCCTTCCCATCATCCTCCTGTTCTCACATCATATACATACATAACAGACTTTGTGTGTCTATTTAAAAAAAAAAAACCCTAGGATCTCTAAATGAAGGAAAATGAGATATTTGTAGTTTGTACTTTGGCCGATATTCCTAACATGGTGACTTCTAGCTGCATTTATTTTCCAGAAAATGACAGTTTTATTTTCCTTTGTGGCTGACTATGCATACCTTCTTTAATCAGTTTATGTGGACGGGTACCTGGGCTGAGTTCATAAGGTGCCCACCGTGAGTAGTGGTGCTGTGAACAGGGCCGTGGAGCGCTGACTTACACCCAGAAGGAACAATATCTGGTTTTAGTTTTGTCAGGAGTCCTATACAGATTCTCACAGTGTTGCTTTTAGACTTATTTACTTTATTGTATATGCATGAGTGTTTAGGCTGTGTGTATGTATTGCATGTGTGCCTGTTGTCCACAAAGGAGAGTGTCAGATCACCTGGAACTGGAACAACACATGGTTGTGAGCCACCACGTGGGTGCTGGCATTGAACCCGGGGAATGGGCGTGCTGTACACCTCTGAGCCCATGTGATCTTCATTGGCCAATTCCTGGTACCTGTTCCTGAGTTTTTCCTTTTGAGAAAGTCCCTGACTTTGCTTATGTCTTGAAAGCCTTCTCCTACTGTCCCTAACAGCGTTAGAGTTTTAGGTCTCCCATTAAGGTTTCATCCATTTGAGATGATTATGTATAGGGTTAGATGAGAGAATTTAACATCATTCTCCTACACATAAGTAATAGGCAGTTTCCCTAGCATAATTTTCTGAAAAGGCTGCCTGTTTTTCAATGTGTGATATTTGGTATCTTGGTAGAAAGAAAGAAAGAAAGAAAGAAAGAAAGAAAGAAAGAAAGAAAGAAAGAAAGAAAGAAAGAAAGAAAGAAAGAAAGAAAGAGGAAGAAAGGAAAGAAAGGAGGGAGGGAGGGAAGGAAGAACGAAAGAAAGAAAGGAAGGAAGGAAGGAAGGAAGGAAGGAAGGAAGAAAGAAAGAAAGAGTCTACAGTTGTGGCTTTAAATCTGGGTCCTTAAATCTTTCCACTGCTCTGTTTTTCTGTGGGTACCGTGCTCTTTTGTGAGTATGGCTTCCAACTATAGCTTAAAAGTGGTTCTGAGCGAGCATCCCCCAAGCATTGTCTGCATGGGTCTGGATGACTTTGTGCAACCCAGGGCCTTCTGTATGATTCTGTATCCGTTTGGAGATTTCGTTACCTGTTTTAGTGAAGAATGTCATTGGGATTTGATGGGAACTGCAATGGATCTCTACCCATTTTCACTAAACTAATTCTGCTGTTCCGTGAGCACAGGAGGTCTTTCTGTCTCCCGTGGCCTTCACCTCGGTCTTTTAAAGCTGTCATGGAGGCCTTCACTGATTCCCTTTTATTGTGTTCCTTTGCTGACAGCGTTTATCAATTGTGAATGCTCCACCAGGGTCTTCAGTGTTGTTTCTTCCTTTCATGTGTGTCTGTGCCCCTTTTGTTTCTTTCTCCTGTCTGGGTGCTCCAGCTGAGACCTGAGGAACTATAAGGAGTAGGCACAGAGAAACTGGTACTCTCATCTCATTCCTGACTTTAGTGGGAATGCCTTGACTTTCCTCCCATTTAATGCAACGTTAAATATAAGTTTGTCATAGATGATCCCTGTTATATTGTGATATTGTTCTAGTCTTAGTTTCTTCCGGGATTTTATTACGAAGGGATTCTGGATTTTGTCAGAAAATCTTCTCTGCAATCATGGAGATGATGGTATGGTTTCTGTCTGTGAATCTAGAAGGTAATGTGTTACATTTATTGATTTCTGAGGTTGAACTATCTTTACCTCCCTAGAATCAAGCCCAGGCTGTCATTGCATGATTTTTTTTATATATGATTGAATACAGTTTATAAGTAGTTTGCCTATGTTCATCAGGGGAGATTGGGGTGTGTGTGTGTGTGTGTGTGTGTGTGTGTGTGTGTGTGTGTGTGTGCCCTTATATCTGTGTCCTTATTTAATTTCAATGTAGTTCTACAATCTTAAAATCAGCTAGTAATATTCCTTTCCTTTCTGGCTCACGGACCACACCGAGGAACACCTATCCTTGTTCTTCTTTTTTTTTGGTTCTTTTTTTCGAAGCTGGGGACCGAACCCGGGCCTTGTGCTTCCTAGGCAAGCGCTCTACCACTGAGCTAAATCCCCAACCCCTATCCTTGTTCTTCTTGATGTGTCTGGTGGAATTTACCAGTGAGTCCATCTGGGACTGGGTTTGGGAACCTTCACATTTATGCTACAGTCTCAGCGTGTTTACATCTGTGATTTCATTTTTACACATATTCTGTCTCTCTCTGTCTCTCTCTGTCTCTCTCTGTCTCTGTCTCTGTCTCTCTGTCTCCCTCCTCTCTGTCTCTCTCCCTCTGTCTCTCTCTCTCCCTCTCCCTCCCCCTCTCCCTCTCTCTCTCTCTCTCTCTCTCTCTCTCTCTCCTCCCTCCCTCCCTCTCTCCTCTCTCTCTCCTCTCTCTCTCTCTCTCCCTCTCCCTCTCCCTTTCCCTCTCCCTTTCTCTCTCTCTCCCTCTCCCTTTCCCTCTCCCTTTCTCCCTCTCTCTTTCCCTTCTCTCTCTCTCCCCCCCTCTCTCTCTCTCTCCCCCTCCCTCTCTCTCTCTCTCTCTCTCTCTCTCTCTCCTCTCCCTCCTTCTCCCTCTCCCTCCCTCCTTCTCTCTCCCCCTCCCTCTCCCCCTCCCTCCTTCTCTCCCTCCCCATTCTTCTCTCTCTCTCTCTCTCTCTCTCTCTCTCTCTCTCTCTCTCTCTCTCTGGTTGAATGTTGAAGGACAACTTGTGGAAGTTGTCTCTTCCCTTGCACCATGTGAGTTTCAGACGCTGAACTCGGGTTGTCAGGCTTGTGGGCGACCCTTACAACCCAGCTATCTTACAAGCCCAAACAGACGTTTTCAAAGTGCACCTCAATGATCTTCTGAATTTCCCTGCTATTGTAGTAATGTCTCCCTTTTCATTTCTAATTTTACTGACTTGGGTCTTCTCTTCTGGCTGTTTAGTTTGGCTACAGGTTCATCGATCTTGTTTCTCTTCTGGAAAAACCAACTCCTTATTCCGCTGATTCTTTGCGTTATTCTTTTGGTCTTCATTTCATTCATTTCTACCTTTATTTTATTACTTCTTTCTACAGACCAACTTGGGTCCAACTTGCTCTGGTTTCCCCCAGGCCTTAAAGGTGCATCCTAAAGCTTTGTATTTGAGACCTCTCTAATGTTTTTGAACATAAGTGTTTATAATTATGGATATCCCAGCACTGATTTCATCATGCAGGTTCACTCACACTCCACGGGTTCTAGCTCACACTCCACGGGTTCTAGCTCACACTCCACGGGTTCTAGCTCACACTCCACGGGTTCTAGCTCACACTCCACGGGTTCTAGCTCACACTCCACGGGTTCTAGTTCACACTCCATGGGTCCTAGGTCACACTCCACAGGTTCTAGGTCACACTCCATAGGTTCTAGTATATTGTATTTTTATTTTCATTTGATTCTGGAAGTTTTAAAAGACCCTCTTGATTCCCTCACTGATCCATTTATCACTCAGTGGTGTGTTGTTCAGTCCCCATGAGTGATGCTCCATCATTTCTCCTGGTGCTGACTTGCAATAACATAAGACAAAATGGAGGAGAGCATGGGAAGGGTATATGGTATTGTTTGGAGTAAGCAAAGGAAAGCAGGAAGTGTTGTAATTAAATTATAATCTCAAAAATTTTTAAAAGATAGGATGCAAGAAATTGCTTCAGTTTTCTTGTATTCTTAAAGATCTTCTTTAGTGTCCTCAAATGGCCTCTATTCTAGGGAAGAAAGGTGCATGGGTTTCTGAGAAAAGTGTGTATTCTGCAATGCCTGGGTGGGACATTCTGAGGGTGTCTGTTAAGTCTGTTTGATCTGCGGCGGCATTCAGCCGTGACGTTTCTTGCAGTGCTTTGTTAATTCGGTTTTGTTTGTCACGTGACCTGTTTATCAGTGAGAGTGGGGCACTGTTATTGGGTAGGGGTAAAATCTGGGCCTTTCCATTTATACTTATGTGTCAATACTCAGTGCACATAGTTTGCAGTTACAGTAGCCTCTTAGTGGACTGACCCCTCAGCTGTGTGACGTGACCCTCTTTATTCCTTCCAATCAACTTTGATTTGACACCTGTTCTGTCAGATATTGGTATTCCTGCGCCTGCTTGCTGTCCAACCCCATTTGTGTGGAACATCGTTTTCTGTTCCTTCACATCCGTCCCATCTTTAAAGCTGTTCTCATTTTTCCCTCAGTGAAATAGGTTTCTTATAGGAGATGAAGAGACATATAGGTGGGCCCCATTTTTAATCCAGCCTACTAGTCTGTGCCTTTTAATTAGAGGACCATACGTTCACAGTTATTGCCGAGAGCTTCGTGCTGACTGTCGCTTTGTTATTTTGCCACATTTGGTGCTTCCCTTTTCCTTATTTAATCAAATGTTTGCTATTTGAGTGCAATTTGTTCTTCCCTGTGATCCTGCGTTTATTTCTTTCACAAAGGAGATCGATTCCTTCAAATACTCTCTGCAGTTCTGGTTTGGTGCTCATGACATTTTTTTTTTTATTCTCTCATGTAAAGTTCTTCTTTCTCATTGAACTATGGAGGGTGGTTTTTGCCAAGTAGAGTGACCAGGTCAGTAGCTGCCTTTCAGGGCCAGATATACTGTTCCATGCCCTCCTGGGTCTTAGAGTTTCCGTTGAGAAGTCTGCTGTTACGCTGACGGAGTTACCTTTGTGTGTTACTTGGTCCTTCATCCCTGCCACTTTCAATGTCATCTCTGTAGTCTCAATGTTTGGTTTAGAGTATGATATGTGGAATTTCTTTTCCGGTCCCATGTGTCTGGGATTCTCCATGTCTCTTGTGTCAAGTTGGTCACCACTTACTCTAAGTTTGAGATGCTTCCTGCTGTGGTTTTACTGAACATGGTTTCTATGCCTTTAGTTTGAACTTCTCCATCTGCTATGTTTGCGTCTCTTATGGCATTACACAGGCCTCGAGTGTTCCGTTGTGACTTCTTACTGTTTAGTCTTTGTAATTCTCTGAATGTTTCCATATTTCTGCTTTGTCTTCGAGCCCCGATATTCTGTCTTCCACTTAATTTATTCCATCAGGGAGGCTTTCCGCTGGGCATTTTCCTTATTGAACTTTGCATGTCCATTCTTTTGAAAAATGTTATAGTCCTTCCCTCTGTTGACATACTTTGTCACTGTCTTTGTTTTACTCATTAGTTTGTTTTGTGTTCTCTCTATGATTATTCTGAGATTTCTCCATGTCTTCTTCAATTCAGTGCAACATTCTTATAATCATTTTTAATTATTTCCTCAGATTACATCTCACCCACTCTCTCTCTAGTCCATGATAGTGGAACTGGTGATTTCCAGGGGCTGCATGGTTTGATTTTCGTTGTCGTTGTTGCTGTTGTTGCTGTTGTTGTCATTGTTGTTGCTGCTGCTGCTGTTGTTGTCGTTGTCATTGTTATTGTTGTTGTTGTTGTTGTTATTGCTGTTGTTGTTGCTGCTGCTATTGTTGTTGCTGTTGTTTCTTTTGTTGTTGTTGCTGCTATTGTTGTCATTGTTGTTGTTGCTGTTGTTGTTGCTGCTGTTGTTGCTGCTGTTGTTGTCATTGTTGTTGTTGCTGTTGTTGTTTCTTTTGTTGTTGTTGCTGTTGTTGCTGTTGTTGTTTCTTTTGTTGTTGTTGCTGTTGTTGTTGTTATTGTTGTTGTTGCTGTTGTTGTTGTTGCTGCTGTTGTTGCTGCTGCTGTTGTTGTTGTTGCTGTTGTTGCTGTTGCTGCTGCTGTTGTTGTTGTTGCTGTTGCTGCTGCTGTTCTTGTTGTCATTGCTGCTGTTGCTGTTGTTGTTGCTGCTGTTATTGTTGTTGCTGTTGTTGTCATTGCTGTTGTTGTTGTTGTTTCTTGTGTTTCTGCATCAGGTTTTGTGCATTAGGCTGTAAGTTGGATGCTTCTAATCATACTTTTAACCATGCATGTTTATTCAGTCTCAGTATTTTGAATATCTAGGTATCTGTAAGTTATGGAAGGATCAATGTGTCAGTTATCCTCACTGACCAGGTGTGTGGCTGAACCCCTCATCTGTGTGCTTGCTCTCCAGCTTTGCCCCAAGAGTGGAATCCTCTTTTCGTCAGTCACTATAAACAACACATAGACTTATGAAAACATAGTAGTAGCTAAATAAAAGTGATCACCCTTCAGTGTAAATAATCTGAGGGAAATAAGAAACAGATAGATCGTCGTGTCCTACGATATTAGTTACTTCAGGTAGGGAGGGAAGTAAAGAAGCAGAGTAAGGCCAGAGATTAGCGTTAGAGCAACAGAGAGAGCACAAGAGAGAAAGGCACATAGAACAGAAGGCCAAAGGAAGAAGATATGGCAGCTCCGAGTGAACGTAGGCTTTAAAGGTGGTAAGGAATGCAGTCGGGCTGGGAGATGGCTGTCAGTAAGTGCTTGTCATGCAAGCATAAGGCCCTGAGCTCAGTTCTCAGGGAAAGCCTGGCATGATATCACACACTTGCAATCCCAGTGCTGGGAAGCAGACACAGCCAGATCCCTGAGGTTCAAAGGCCAGCCAACCTGGTGATATCTCTGAGAGACTCTAATTCAAAAGAGACCCCACTCAGGTAGGTAGCACCTGAAAAATTGCATCTAAGGCTGACTATAGCCTCTACAAATGTGTGCCTCCGTGTGCATGAATGCACATACACACACTTGGGAAACTGAGGCAAGGAGACGCCTAATCCCACAACAATCTGTGCAACCAATGCCTTACAGGACCTGATGCTGACTCTGCCTATGTGAGGACTCCCTGGAGTATTCATGGAGGAAGGGCATTGACTTGGTGCAAGTTATTTCAGGGGTGGGTCACAGACACGGGACCTGCCTCTGTGTATGTTCTGATGTGCCTAGGGCATGTATGTGGTATTGCTACAGGGCTCTCACTTAGACAGATGCTTGGCATGGGTGCTGGGCCTGCCATGTATGTTCTCACAGCCATAGAATACCAGCATAAATCCTTCCTTTGGGAAGCTCTTCTGTAGGCACACTGGGTGCAGGTCCTCCCTTGGGCAGGCTACTGCAGGGTGAAGGGCAAGTGCTGGTCCTCATTCTGTCCAGTGGGGACTCTGACTCAGATTAAATTTCCCCTGTGCAGAGCATTTTGTGATTTTGAATCACCGTTTCTTCCTATCTGATATAGAGGTAGTCTGCCAACTTTGTTTCAGTCTAGTCCCGGGACACTTGCTGTGGGTTCCCAGTGTGCACATGGGGAGCTTTGCTCTAGACCCAGCAGGGATCTTCCAAAGCTGCTTCTGTAGAAGCCCCTTAGAATGGCCGCTGTCCGCCCATCCCCCGCATACTCACCTCCGGGCCCCCCTTTTCCAGCACTGCGTTCCTGAAGTCATTAGCGCCAGGACTGCTTATTTCAAACTCTGCTAAATTATTAGTGTTGTGGGAACTTGTTCTGGGGAGATGAGCAAACAGTTATTCACCCCAGAGAGGAAACCAACAGCAGAACAAAGAAATAATTCCACCCTTGTCTAGGCTAGCGAGCCAGTGGGTTTAATTGGGCTTACTTAGTGGAGCAGAGGAAAGTTATAAGGCGCTGAATAACTGGAGAAAATGTTTCTCCTCTGGGAACGGATAGCCTAACTATTCTCAGAGAGGGGCGGGGCTTCACAAGACCGTCCCCCTTCTGAACCATTAACTGCCTATAAATTCTCAAGGAGGAATAGGACCTTATTAGCATCGTGCACCCTTCCCCGCCCCAGCAATGGTTCACCGTATATGCTCAGAAAAGGTGGGACCTCGTACATCCCTCTCCCCCTCCATGGAGGAAAGAAAATGGGCTCCATCTTGTGCTGGGAAACCAGAGCTGATGAGAGTGTAAGCGGGGCTAGAAGACAGCATGGTACAACCATTAGCAATTAGGAAGAAACCATAGCAATTGTGTACGCCAAACCTAGGAAGCAAGAAGCAGAGGCCAGTTAGCTGGTCCCGGTATTCTCCAGGTAGAAGAGGATGGCGATTTGGACCAGCGTGGAGCATACGGGTAGATACCAGGGCTAGAGGAACAGACAGGCCGGTTCTAGGTACATTTGAATAATAGGACCGACAGGTTTGAGTTACGGGTTTCAAGTGGAGTGTGAAGAATTAGAAAGGAATTAGAAGAAACAAGGTGCGACTGGAAGAATGGGGCATCCGGCCCCGGTATCTCGGACAAAATGAGGACTGGAGGTTATGGGACCGTCTACTCGTTTCTCCAAAGCTGACTCCTGTCTGCTCTTTATCCCCTGTCAGGTACTTCTTTAACTGTGACTGCCTCATCCCCCTCAAGAGGAAGAGGAAGTACTTCAAGGTATTCGAGGTCACTAAAACGACAGAGAGCTTCGCCAGTAAGATCCAGAGCCTGGTGCCAGTCAAGTACGAGGTCATCGTGACGACGGGCTACGAACCAGGGGCGGGTACTGATGCCAACGTCTTCGTGACCATCTTTGGCGCTAACGGGGACACGGGCAAGCGCGAACTGAAACAGAAAATGCGCAACCTCTTCGAGAGGGGCAGTACAGACCGCTTCTTTCTGGAGACATTAGAGCTGGGAGAGCTGCGCAAGGTTCGGCTGGAACATGACAGCAGTGGTTACTACTCGGGCTGGCTGGTGGAGAAGGTGGAGGTCACCAATACTAGTACTGGAGTGGCCACCATCTTCTCCTGTGGCAGATGGCTAGACAAGTCTCGGGGCGATGGGCTTACCTGGCGAGAGCTCTTCCCATCCGTCTGAGGTGCCCTGACTTCACCTTATACCCTCCACCTTGCATTCAACATCCATCTTTTCAGCCCTCCCGGGTGGGGACTAGGGCAGTGGACCTGGGGTCTCATATCCGTCAGAGGCTGCTCCTTGCAAGTGAATGTGAAATCCTGGGCTCTACTGTCTCCCTCTCTCGGACATACAAGAATTATATTCACCACATGTCACAATCCACAACTGTACAAATTATTTTTTTTTAATTTTCTTTCCTCGTAATAACAGCGGTGCCAGGTTGGGACTTGCCGCAGGGTGTGGATAAAAAATTGGGGCTTCACTCAGGGGAGACAAGTGGAGAAGGAGAAGTTATCAAGACAGTATATTTTAAGCAAAAACTAATTAACACCTTTTTTCCAAAAAAAGATGGGCTAATTAAATTATTATGGACCACGCCCCACAGAGAACTCATCTGAGCACCTATGTGCTAAAACATGTATGTTTCTCCACCAGTTCCAACAAACCCAGGGTCAAATGCAGAAAAACATCAGGAGGAAGTGTTGGGAGACCTTGACCCCGTGAAAAGTGGACAATTCCTTCTACCACTTTACAGAGATCAAGAGAGTGGAGGCTGTCAGATCCTGACACCTTGCCTCACTTACCCAACACTCCATCTATATGTCTGTCTCTCTGCCTATTCTGCTCTCTCCTCTCAGCCCCTCCTCCCCCATCACAATGTGGAGAGGATCCTCAGCTCGGAGTCCACACCACTTCTCTGCCACATCCCTCTGACAAGTGCTCAGTGACGGTGTCACTGTGGAATGTGGCATCTACTGTCTCTAGGGGAGGAGGGGTCTCATGCTTTCACTCTGGTCCTGATGTATTTCATAAATGTTGGCTGCTCTTGGGATAGAGCAAGCCTGGCTCCACCAGGTATCATGCAGGTTTCTTGCCGTCTTCAACCTGCCCTGCTTGCTTTGCATTCCTTAGAAAACCTGTCAGGATCTAACGAAACCATTACCGAAAACTCTCCACTAACCTATTGATGTGTCTGATGATTTGGGTGTACTTTTATCCACAAGCTCCCTCCTACCTCTCCCACCCACCCATACCCCCGGTTCCTGAGATGTGGACCACCTCTGGCTTGGGAAAGTCAGTTACAGCTCCAAGCCCTGTCTGCTGCTCTCCATCAATGCTTCACAATCTGTCATCCTTCCTGTGCCTTCTCTAGGCTCTCCTCTCTGCTAGACGTCTCCCTCATACCCATCCACCCCTCCATTTCACCAGACCTGGTGTTTCACATTCCAAGTGTCTCAGTTCAAGGTTCAAAGTTCACCACCACAAAATCTTCCTGTTATCCCTCCCTCAAGATAGATCTGGGAGGCCTCATGTTGTGCCCACACCCACGAATGCTATGTGGGAGGGAAGGTGCCTCTCTATTGGACCATGAGTCATCAAGAAGGGTCAGGTCTAGATCAACTTTGTAATCCTAGGACTTATCACAAATCCCAGGGTGTAGTGTGTGTACATATTTGGTACTGGAAGACTAGTATAAGGAAGGAAGAAAGGAAGGAAGGATATGTGAGTGAATAAATGTGTGTGTGTGTGTGTGTGTGTGTGTGTGTGTGTGTGTAAGTAAATGGAGGGGAGATAGAGGAGAGGGAAGGAAGGAATGAAAGAAGGATGGATGGATGGATGGATGGATGGATGGATGGATGGATAGATGAGTGAGTGGGTGGATGGAGAGATAAATGGTTGGATAGATTGGTCGATTATGAGTAGATGGATAGGTGGTTAGATGTGCTGTTCAAAGGGTAAATGAATATATATACATATGAATTAATTTCATATATATGAATTAATTTCACTACTTTCTGCTGAGACTTGTGGATGTCCAATTTCATCACTTCTAGCTATGATTTTTTCAAGAGCAAGCAAGCTGTTCTTGACCCTTCAGCCATTCCAAATGAACCCTTCCTAGCCAGTCTGGGTCGTTTCTCCAAAGGCCTATTGTCTAGTCTTCTTGCAACATATCTCTCCGTTAATTGAATTCCTAAGTTCATTAATCTCAGATCACAAGTTGTACTTGGGGTATGCATATTTTGTATCCGCTGATAGTTTCTGTGAACTTTCCTCTTGAGTGTATGAAAGAAAAGATTGTTCAGGGAAATCCCGTGTCAAAAACTTTGTCTCAGGGAACTCCTGTGGATTGCTGGGGTTGGGAAAGGTGAACACCAGAAGCCCTGCTTCAGCCTAGAATTATTCATTTATTGATCATCTACACAGATATTTTAGTGACTTTTCTTAGTCACGTTTCTGTCACTGTGCTAAAGCACTGTGACAAAGGCAACCTGCAAAAGAAAGTGTTCATTGGGTTTACAGTTTCAGCGAGTGAGTCCGTGACCATCATGATGGGGAGCCTGGCAACAGGCAGGAAGGTCTGGCAA